>NW_026851538.1:0-185558 GCF_026571515.1 Ruditapes philippinarum
TAAGTTTTGGGGAAAAACAAAAAAAGTTCAAAAGTTTTATAATTTTCAAAAGGGAACTAAAATAATAATAAAATACAAAAAAATTTTTTAATAAATAAAATTGATCACAAACCTCTGCCCCTTTTTTTCGAAATCCCTTTAAAAAAGGTATTTGCACGGCCATGCATATAAATTTTTTACGTTTACGTCCCTTTTTAAATTATATGAACAAAAGGATAAGACCCCAAACCAAAAGTTTTTTGGGTTATTTATAGGCGTGTAAATGAAAAAATTGGGGGCCTTTTTTAAACTACAAAACAGTTTTTTATTTTTGTTTTTTGAAAAAATAGAATAATTTTAAAATTTGTGTTTGTTCATTACAAGAAATTTAAAATTTAACTCGTTGAATAAAAATAATAATATTGAGCCTCTTTAATAATTAATGCCAGCGGCCCGCAAAATATTATTTTATTCAACAAAGTTCAATAAATTCAGTATTAAAACTTCCACTCATTCAATATCCTCTATTTATCACATACCCGTGCCTCTTTCACGACTCCGTAAATTCTCAATTGCATGGCCTTGCATATAGTTTGACGTGACGTCATTTGCAATACTTGCAAACATAGCGTTAAGATGCTCTAAATGTTACCGTTACAGTACACTACATAGGCAAGTGAGTAAAAAAGGGATTCTTTTCACCATAAAAAACAGTTATTATGTTGGTTATGTGATATATAGAATATTATATATATGTAAATTCATTACTTAATTTATTGAACTCGTTGAACAAAATGATATTATACAACTTATTCAATAAATTCAGTATTGAATCAACACTCATTTAATATCCTCTATTTCTGTCTGCTTTTAATGCTTCATAATATTTATTATATAAGTTCATGTCACCAAGTTTCTAGCTTTTAAATGACAGAGAAATGTCAGCAGGTGCAATTAGATACAGCCACATATGTATGTCTCAATTTATTAAGTTCATATTCTTTGAATAATGTTCACAAAAAAAACTTGGGCATGGCTTCGACCGAATAACATTCTATAGGCAATAAAAAGAAAGAAAAAAAACAGTTACATGTATATATATTATTGAGAAAATATGGAAAGACTATAAAATGAATGTATAAGATATATATCTTATTAATAATAGGTTTGTGAAAAATATTTGCATCTACAAAATACCTTTCAAAAACACTGGATCCAAAGAAGGATACAAGAACGTGGAAAAAAACAATAAATTTGGAGAAAATAAACGTTCATACAGTGCTAAAGTATAAATACCCAAGTACTTTCGGCGTATTATGCCTTCATGAAGGCATAATACGCCGAAAGTACTTGGGTATTTATACTTTAGCACTGTATGAACGTTTATTTTCTCCAAATTTATCTTATTAATAATATATATACATGTAAAACAAAAACTAAAATAAAAAAATAAATGTCAATGTATCTTTAACATTTTGTGTTTGTCAATTTCATAATAAAATGTCATTGAGTACCAGTACAGGAATAATATCTTCACTCTATGAATAAAATGAATTTGGGTCCACATATGGTTTATTGCTTACAAAATTACACTTTTCTGTCACAAAAACAAATCAATAAAGTTAATAAGACTTGTCAAAAAAATGACCTTCTTGTAATGTATATCTGGGTAAGATATTTTGATAAGATAAAAAATAATCCTAAAAATTATCAAATGTGCATTGAAAGAAAAAAAAGGAGTGTTTTGTAAAATTTATTAAACAATAGCATGCAACGGTGCTAGTCACACTGGTTTGACCTAATATTTGTTTAATATTGTTATTTAAAGATCCTGTATGTTGTAATCAGGATGTAACAACACTTAAGTAAAATTTTATATATGTATATAAATTATGCTTCTAAAAGATTCAAAACAGTAAAGAATATGTTAAATATGTAATGCAAATGTTTATAAGCAATATAACTAATCATTAAAATATATGCATTCAGTTCTGATTGAAAGATTTGGCTTAGACTTTACCGAAATAAATTTCTAATTACCTCCCTTTATTACTTCGGCAATATATTTACAAATAATGCCTTTTGGAACTTACAATATTGATAAATCTCCATTTGAGTATCATATTTATGATATAAAAGCATAAAAAAAATTTAAGTTACAGGATCTTTAATATGTAATACCATGATCTTTAATATCATATACACATATTAAGAAAATTTAAAATCTGATTTACTTATTTTTGTCTGTACCAAGATACATTGTAGCAAAAACTTTTTTCTTCTTCTTCTATTAGTATAAGTTAATATAATACTCATCTAATTTCATGTAAGCACTAAAGCCTGTGGTGTAATTGTATCTAATGAAAACATAAATCTTATCTTCTCTATTTTGGTAAGGTTTTAGCATGGCAATGAATACAGTAATAGGCCATATGGCGAATATTTCACTTTTTTCTGGTGGAGGAAGGGAAGAAAGGCCTCAGGTGCCCCTCCATGTATCAAATTTCAGGGCATGAACGGGCCACCCAAGTAAACCACTGTAGAACCATCAACGTTTTTGATATGCTTAGCTGGATAGCTTTTTTCACTAAAAAGATTTTCCAAAGTTGTCTTGCAGGGTTTGAACCTAGAGTGGTAAAGGTCATGTGCTTTGAAGTCAACAACCTTAACTGCATGGCAACAGCGTGTTCTATATTCAATTTCAGAATATGGGAACACAGCTTTAAAATTTAGCTTCAACTACATATGTATGTCTTGGCTTTGGACTTACATCTATCAGTGAAACAATGGGATGGGTTTAAAACTATGCTAGCTGGCATCAGCATTTTTCGTACTGCATACATATGTCTCTAGCTGGTGATTAAAATCATTTATTTTCCAGAAATATACTGATTAATATCAGTTATTATTACTCATATAAAAGTTACTCAGTCCAAGTATGTATGGTATTTTTGAAATTGTTTGATAAGAAATAAAGATATGCATGTATTAAATAATCATCAATGCTTTTATTCACATCTGTTGAGAAATAGAGGATTTTCATACAGAAAATACTGTTTTACACTCAGCCGCCCACACTCCACATTCACCTAGAAACTAGTTTCCCTGTGGAAAAAACCTGGCAATAAATTAACAGGTTAAAGTGAAACAAGAGCCATGTCAACATGGCCATCCCCTGCCGAATGTGTTTGCTCGTTGGAAGAATGTATATGTAGTAGAGCAGAATAACTCCATTTTAAGAGGTCTTTTGGTAATGAAAACTGATGGCTATAGTGATTACAGATTTGAAACCTATGTGAATACTAATGGCTGAAAATAACAAAGGGCAATAACTGAAAAATAATGCAGAGTAGGTTATCATTCTTGTGTGCTGCATTCCTCCTCAGTAAAATCTATCCACCTATGAAGTTTCAAGTTGATACCTCAAATACTTTTTGAGAAAAAAATTGAATTGAAAAATTAAGTATGAAAAATAACAAAGGGCAATAACTCAAAAATAATACAGGGTAGAGTTATCATTCTTAAGCACTGCACTCCTCCTCAATGGGATCCATCCACCTTTGAAGTTTCAAGTTGATACCTCAAATACTTTTTGAGATAAGCTCTGGACAAAATAGCATGAAAAAAAACAAAGGGCAATAACTCAAAAATTGTATAGGAAAGAGTTATCATTCTTGCGCACAACATACCTCCTCAATAAGATCTATCCACCTATGACATTTCATGTTGATATCTCAAACACTTTTTGAGTTATGCTCCACTCAGGTGAAAAATTAGGTATGAAAAATAACAAAGGGCAATAACTCAAAAATTATGAAAGGTAGAGTTATCATTCTTGTGCACTGCACACCTCCTTAGTGAGATCTATGCACCTATGAAGTTTCATGTTAATATCTCATAGGCTTTTGGAGTTATGCTCTGGACAAAAATCAATTTTGAAAAATAACAAAGGGCAATAACTCAAAAATCATGCAAGATAGAGTTATCATTCTTGTGCACTGCACTCCTCCTCAATGAGGTCTATCCACCTATGAAGTTTCAAGTTGATAACTCAAATACTTTTAGAGATATGCTCCGGACAAAAATGTCGGATGGAAGGACGGACGGACGGAAGGTCGGACGGACGGACGCAGACTATTTCTATATCTTCCGCCGAAAATTTTCGGCGGGGGATAATAAAATCTTGAAATACCGTATGATGATAATTTACTAAAAAGAAATCTCCAGATCAAGGAAGAGGTATAGGTAAACTGAACATTTTTTACCAGTAAAATAAATTTCTAAGGTCACAAATTCCTTTTTACAAACAAAATTTTTCTGTCTTTCTTTCTTTCCAAAGATCATGCCCTCGCAAAAGTAGGGTAAATTGTTTTCTCTTTAGAGAAATGTGTAATGCTTTTTTTCATAAGACCCAACAAAATGATAAACACATTTAAACTTTCATCTTTGTTTTTTTCTCGTTTTACGATTTTGTGGTGACGTCTCCGAGGAGGCCCCGACCACAACTTGACTGCCTTGTATTTCCTCTTGTGACACGCCCTCGGCATTTTTAAGTTTTCCTTGTGCTTCAACATAAAACATGACATCACGTAGCTGCTCCCTCAATTCCTGAATCTCCTATAAATAAACATGAAATTTCTGGTTTTATTATAATTGGATTGACAAGAGTTTTTCAATTGGTATCTCTCTGTGACATTGACCTTTGACCTAATAGCCTACTAATTAAGTCCAATCCATGGGCCTTGGGCAATGTCCCTACCAAGTTTCAAATACTTATAACAGTATGCCTCCAGATTCAAACTTCTATTAGTGAAATTTTAAACAAGAACTGTCGGAGGACAGTACCGCTCGACTATTTGAACAGTTGTCACAAGGTTGTTTCATTGAGTATAACTAGAACTATCACTAAATGTGATTAATACCCCACAAGACTTGCTTCGGAAATGAGGATGTTACTAGTAACAGAATACCTTGTAAAATAATTAAAATATAGAGTTTATGGTTGTGGGCAATTAAAGATAGTTGTGGTTCTTATATGTTGCATTTCCTTTCAATGTGGGTTGGCCATTGATGAAGTTTAATTGAATTACTCTGTAATAAGTCCAGAAAGACAAAGAAAAGGAACAAAGGGCAATAACTCTATAAGTCTGTATTTTGTCAAATGGAGTTATTGTTCTTGTGCACTGCACTTCCTCTTAATATCCTTGACAACTGTATGAAGTTGTATTGAATTCCAAACAGTAGTTTTCAAGTTATGCTCTGGACAAAGAAAAGTAACAAAGGGCAATAACTCTGTAATTAGTCAAGATAGAGTTATGGTTCTTGTGCACTGCACTTTCTCTTCAATGTGCTTGACCATTGTTTGAAGTTATATTATTTCCAACCATTAGTCTTCAAGTATGGTCCAGACAAAAAAAGGCAATGGAAAAGTAACAAAGGGCAATAACTCTGTAATTACTTTTAGATAGAGTTATGGTATTTTGTGCACTGCACTTCCCCTTATTGTGTTTGACAATTGTATGAAGTTGTTTTGAATTCCAACTAGTTGTTTTCAAGTTTATGCCTCGGACAAGGAAAAGTAACAAAGGGCAATAACTCTGTATTAGTCAAGATAGAGTTATTGGTTCTTATGCACTTGCACTTCCTCTCAATGTGCTTGACCATTGTTATGTAGTTATATTGACATTCCAACCATTAGTCTTCAAGTTATGGTCCGGACAAAAAAGGAATAGGGAAAGTAACAAAGGGCAATAACTCTGTAATTACTTTAGATAGAAATTATGGTTCTTGTGCACTGCACTTCCCCTTTTGTTGTTTGACAATTGTGCGAAGTTTGTTTTGAAAATTCCTAACAGTAGTTTTCAAGTTATGCACCGGACGGAAAAAGTAACAAAGGGGGCAATTACTCTGTAATTAGTCAAGATAGAGTTATGGTTCTTGTGCACTGCACTTCCTCTCAATGTGCTTGACCATTGTATGTAGTTATATTGAATTCAAACCATTAGTCTTCAAGTTATGGTCCGGACAAAAAAGGCAATGGAAAGTCAAAAACTCTGTTTAATAACTTTAGATAAAGAGTTATGGTTCTTATGCACCTGCACTTCCCCTTATTGTGTTTGACCAATTGTAATGAAGTTGTTTTTTGAATTCCAACCAGTTAGTTTTCAAGTTTATGACCCGGACAAGGAAAAAGTAACAAAAGGCAATAACTCTTGTAATTAGTCAAGATAGAGTTATGGTTCTTGTGCACTGCAACTTCCTATCTATGTGCTTGACCATTGTATGTAGTTATATTGAATTCAAACTATTAGTCTTCAAGTTATGGTCCGGACAAAAAAAAGCAATTGGAAAAGCAACAAAAGAGCAATAACTCTGTAAATTTACTTTAGATAGAGTTATGGTATTTGTGCACTGCACTTCCCCTTATTGTGTTTGGGCAATTGTATGAAGTTGTTTTGTATTCCAACCAGTAGTTTTCAAAGTTATGCCCCGGACAAAGGTGGAAAAGTTAACAAAGGGCAATAACTCTGTAATTAGTCAAGATAGAGTTTTATGGTTCTTGTGCACTGCACTTTCCTCTCAATGTGCTTGACCATTGTATGTAGTTATATTGAATTCCAACCATTAGTCTTTCAAGTTATGGTCCGGACAAAACAAAAGCAATGGAAAAGCAACAAAAGGGCAATAACTTGTAATTACTTTAGATAGAGATATTTGGTTCTTGTGCACTCCACTTCCCTTATTGTGTTTGACAATTTGTATGAAACGTTTTGAATTCCAACCAGTTGTTTTCAAGTTATGCCCCGGACAAGGAAAAGTAACAAAAGGGCAATAACTCTGTAATTAGTCAAGATAGAGTTATGGTTCTTATGCACTGCACTTCCTCTCAATGTGCTTGACCATTGGTATGTAGTTATATTTGAATTCCAACCATTAGTCTTCAAAGTTATGCTTCCCGGACAAGGAAAATGCAAACGGACGTCTGGACCCGACCCCGACCGACCAAACCGACCGACCGACCACCGGGTGACTCCTATATACCCCCCCAAACTTCGTTTTTGGGGGTATAATAATGCTTACCTATATGAATACAATAAAAATTATTTTTAAAGGTTCAAAGGCTTGTTATTAAGATGCTTTATCGAGTAGATCACTGCTTTATTATTATGAATGCATAAAAAATTGTCCCAAAAAAGGCACAAAATTTTCAGTAGTTTATGGAAAATACCAGCTTACAAGCAAAAACCTTTACCAAGAATTTCTAAGCCGCAAAAAAGAGGCATAATTATGAAAAAAAATAAGGGTTATGGGACTTGTGCCAATCATGTTAAATAATCACTGAGAAACAAGTGTGTAAAATTCCAATCCATTCCCTTTCAGTATTTATGGAGATACCAGCTTACTCGCATAAACTTAACCAAGAAATTTTCTAAGTCGAAAAAGGGGCATACTTATGCAAAAAAGCAAATCAGAGTTATGAAACTTGTGTCAATCATGTTAGATAATCACAGAGAACAAGTGTGTGAAGTTTCAATCCATTCCCTTCAGCTAGTTATGGAGATACAACCTTACACGCAAAAAACTTAACCAAGAATTTCTAAGTCGAAAAAAGGGGCATAATTATGCAAAAAAAAGCAATTCAAAGTTATGGGACTTGCGCATATCATGTTAGATAATCACAGAGAACAAGTTTGGTGAAGATTCAATCTATTTCCTTCAGTAGTTATGGAAATACCACCATACACCGCATAAACTTAACAAAGAATTTCTAAGTCGAAAAAGGGGCATAATTATGCAAAATAGCAAAATCAGAGTTATGGGGACTTGTGCCAATCATGTTAGATAATCACAGAAAACAAGTGTGTGAAGTTTCAAATCCATTCCCTTCAGTAGGTAAAAAGAATACCAGCTTACACGCTTACATTTTTTTTCTCAAGTTTTTGCTTTTCTTGAAATATTTTGGCTCATCTGGAGGCTGCATATGCAGCTTTAAGTTTTCCTTCTTCAAGTAATTGAGCAAACATGAATTTTACACTAAGTTTCGCTGTGACCTTTACCTAATGATCATTAAATCAATAGAGGTCATCTCACTGGATAGACCAATCTCCCAGAGTGTAAACCTAGATGTTATAAAGTTATTCAGCAGAAATCAATGGGTTGCTGACAGATCAACAGATGTTATTTATATTATGTACTGATAGACAGATAAGAACAAAAAACCATTCAAGAGCCAATTTGCTTGACTAGAATTTATGGAAAGAGAAGGGGGGGCTAATTCCTTAAAAACTGCTTGCAGAAATTACCTGCCCTTGATAAATAAACAACTTAACCCCTTTCCCTCATGAGTTATATTGGTCGAAACAAGAGGGCCATGAAATGCCCTGAGGTCGCTCAACCTGTTTATAGGCCCAAGACGAAGACGGTTGAATCCACTAGGTCACCCTTGAGAATATTTCAGGGGAGGCTTATAAAAATGGCCTTTTTCATTGAAAAGCCCCCTGGGTTACAAGTTAAAACTGATTAATGAAAACTATTGAAAAAATTTGCCCTTAAATACTAATCAAAACTTGGGCACACCATGTTGAACTGGACCATTGCCTTTGTAAACGACTGCTTCAGTTTAAATTTCCGTTTACCAAAGCAACGAGGGGACGTCCTCAAAATACCTAAATTCCCATATTTTGCCTTCGGATTTTTTTCCATCAAGTGCTGAACTTCTAAGGGGTTTGAGATAGAGTCAAAGGCTTTTCAGCCCTTGGTTACACATTACCCTTTTTGATCGATCTGGGATCATTTTCAACCTCTCACAAGTACAAAATTTCTTTTTGGGCGATGGGAAAGGGGATTGCCCCCCCCCTTCAAACCCCCCAAACAGAAGGGGCACCACATCCCCCCTTCCTGGCAACCCCCTGATGTATCTTTTTTGGATGGGGGAACCGCTCCGGAAAAAATTGCTTCACTTTTCTTAAGCAACATATTCTCCAACGAAAACATATAATTTGGGGCCCCCCAAATAGGACATTTTCTCACTATTTGAGGCCTAAAAGGGGGGGGGGTCGAAAGTGTGTTTGTTTTCGCGTATATTATAGGTAAAGGGTTAAGTGAAATAGTGATCTTGATTTTGTTTGTTTTTATTGTTTTTTTTTTGTTTTTGTTTTTTTCAATAAAATTAGAAAAAAATAACAAGACCTGTCAAAAGGACAACAGGTTCCTCGTTTTTTTTTCAGTGCTGGGATAGTGTAATTTAAAATTCACAATATAAAAAGGGGACCATAATTTTGCAAAACTGCTTGGCAGACCCTTACCTAGCCTTAATAGTGAACTTGTTTTCAAGTTTTGAACATTAATTGTTCTTTTTATATAGATAAAGGCAAAACACTCTAAATAAAAAAACCGGAGATGGTTAACAAAATATTGCTTTCCAGGATTATCTTCCCTTTAGAAATGGCCATTTCAAAATTTTACCAGGTGAAAAAGAAGTAGAAGGCAAGAAATGAATGAAGAAGACTGTTTTTTATTTTTGCGACTTACTTATCTTTTTTGGAAGTTGTAAAATCTTTTGGAATTCTGGACTCCCAATGGTAGTAACTCGTTTCTGCCAACACTTTTTGATTGTCAAGTAACACTTATTCATCTCTTTCCTCTTTCTTGCAGATCGTGTAGTGCTTTTTTCAAGACGTGTCTGTAGCTAAAAAATTTAAATAAAGTTAATAGAAACATGATTTTCCCTGTTAGTTTCAGTCCCATTTATATATTTAGGAAAATACGTTGGGAGGACTGAAACAAGGTCGGATAAGACAAGGGAGTCGTTGAAAATCAGGGGGTGGCTAAGGCAGTCTTGACTGTAACTTGTAAATTTTTTCTTAATCAGCTAATAATTCACCCTTAACAGATAAACGAATAATTAGCTTTGCTTGATAGTAACACCAAGATCCTTGATAACAAAGAACTTTAAACAAATGGGTCATGATGGCCCTGAAATCACTCACATGAATTTTAAAAACTCTTCCATGACAAGGAACAAGTAAAATTGTAAACTATAAAACAAAAGCAGATATAAAATCTAAATCTTAAACTGATATCACAAAGTTCATATTTGGTATCACAGAAATAGTGCATGTGTAAAAACAATACTGGTTGCTATTGCAAAGGGAAAACAACAGTTGCCACAGATGTGTACAATAGGGAAAAATCAATGACCCCATGGGGCAAATTTTCACCAAAGAGCTTTTATTTAAACAACTTGGTAAACTCTTATGAGACAATGTATCATGCTTAATATCTAAGCTCTATCTATTTGGTTTCTTTAAAAGAAGATTATTTAAAGTTTTTACTATATACATATAAGGAAATCAATGACAGCCCAGGACAGGGCCAATATTGACCCAAGTCTTTTTATTTGAACAATTTACTTGGTAAATATTCACTAGAAAATGTTTCATTTTTAATATCAAAGCTCTAGCTATTTGGGTTTTCTCAAAACAAGATTTTATTTTTTTTTTCTATGTGCATATAACGAAAATCAACTACCCACTTAGGCAGGGCCAATTTTGACCCCAGAAAATTTATTTGAACAAACTTGGTAAACACTCACTAGAAAATGTTATATCCTTAATATCTAAGCTCTAGCTCTTTTTTAAAAGATTTTTTTTTTACTATATGATGATATACAAATTAGGAGAATAAATTACCCCCCCCCCCCCCCCTCCCCGGGGCAGTGCCAATTTTTTACCCTAGAGCTTTTATTAAATAAACTTGGTACAATAAATTTAGTAAATGTCTCAATTAGTGATTGCTCTAGCACCTAGCTCCTTTGGTTTAAAAAAATAAAATAAATAAATTTTACTATATACATATAAGGAAAATCAATGACTCCCAGGGCAGGGCCAATTTTGACCCAAGGCCTTTTATTTGAACAAACTTGGTAGACACTCACTTGAAAAAGTTTCATGCCTAATATCTAAGCTCTAGCTATTTGTGTATTTTTTCTGAAGAAGATTTTTTTTAGTTTTTCTTATATAACATAAAATAACATTAAGTATATTCAGTACTTTTGCATCATCACGAAATCCAGTCGGATGGATGGACAGAAGGTAAACCTAAAGTCCCCCTGGTTAATCTAGTAGGGGACCAATAAAAGCTAGTTGGGAGCATAATAAAAGGAAATAATTGCCTCAAGCTAATCATTAAGTGTAGTACTATACAATTGTTTTTCTGTTAAGGATAATATCATCTTGTGTAACATGATACTTCCTGGTTTAAAAATTAAATAAATCTATCGCTACAAGTTTACACAGGTTAAATACATAGCAGTGGATAGACGGGAAGTGACTTGTCAGATAAGAAACTAAAGACGGCAATATCTTTAATATTCTAGACAGCAGTATAAATACCTGGTGAGTCAATTTACTCAATATCTATGTTTAAAAATTAAATAAAACTTATCAAGTATTTATATTACTTTAAATTGATTTAAGTTTGCCCTACAGTTTAAATAACCTTGAGAGAATTTTTTTATACCCCACCCACACTTCAAACTAACTTTAAATGGTTAATATTTTATTTTGATTGGTTAATGTGACAACATGATCTGCATATTCTTAAAAAAGGAATAACCTGAACACGTCAGTCACTAAACTATTACAAAAAGGTCATCGTAATCCTGTATTTCTCACCTGAGATATATTGCTAGGAAAGGTCACATTTTTTATTTTCCAAGAATGACTTCCTATTTCATCTGCCTTTAATATTATTTACCCAAGCTGCATTATTCTTCAGATATTTGTAGATGTCTGCTATTAAATGCTTAATGACAAATATCTAAGCTATTGGCATTGTAGTTTTACAAAACAAGAGGGCCCTGTATCACTCACCTGAGAAACAGGTCAAAGTGGAGCCCGTTTTCACCGCAGAAGCACAATTTGAAAACAAGGGACAGCTTAACCTTAACAATTTTGACCCTAAAGCAATTATTTAAACAAAGATGGCAGACATCCACTAGAAGATGTTTCATGCCAAATATCTAATCTATAGTGCTTTTGGATTGTCATAAGAAGATTTCTTAAGTTTTTACTATATACATATAAGGAAAATCAGTGACCCCCTGGGGTGGACCAATTTTGACCCTAGGAATTTTATTTCAACAAACATGGTAGACATACACTAGAACATGTTTCATGACATTGTCCTCATGTGAGCTTAAAAAAAAGCAGATATTAAATCTAAATCTTAAACTGATCACAAAGTTCAAATTTGTATGTGAAATAGTGCATGTGTAAAAACATTACTGGGAGAACAACAGTTCCAACAGATGTGTACAATGACAACTTGGGGCGAGGCCAATTTTCACCCCAGGGCTTTTATTTGAACAAACATGGTAGACACCCATTAGAAGATGTTTCATGCTTAACATCTAAGCTCTAGCTATTTAAGTTTTTTAAAAGAATTTTTTTAAGTGTTTACTATTTTAAGTTTTTTCTTTTGGTTGCCATGGCAACCATGGCAACCAGAGTTCTGCAAGGAATTTAATTCTTTGAACAACTTTGGTAGATTTTGACCCCATGGGCATGATTTACTTCACTTTGTGTAATTCTACATACCAAATATCTAAGCTCTGGGCATTGTAATTTCAGGGAAGAAGATTTTTTAAGACATTTTGACTGTACAAATCTATGTAAACTAAGTTAACCTTATTGCTTGGCCATTTTTTACTCCAGGGGTATGACTTATACAACTAGTGTAGAGATCCATTGAGCCATTGCTTCCTGCCAAATATCTGAGCTCCTGGTAATCATATTGAAGACTCACAAAAAAGACATAAATGTATTTTCCTTTACAAGTCTACATAAAGTAAGTGACTCCAGGGAAGGAGGCAAGTTTGATCACAAATGAGTCAAAATGTGATCACCAGAGTGTTCACAAGGTTTTTCCATATTTGGGCGGCGTGACCTAGTTTTTGACCCCAGGTGACCCATATTTGTCCTTCACCTAGAAATTATCAAAACAAACTTTCAGAGCAATTTCAAGTACTTTTTATTAAAACAGTAGTCACTAGAGTGTTAACAAGATTTTATATTTTTAGCTCCTGTGACCTAGTTTTTTCATCCAAGATTACCCATGTTCGAACTCATTCGAGCAATAAAGCTAGACAAGCGTCCTAAAAATCCTGAAAAAGTTTAATGATGATTGAGGCAAAAATGTGACGTTAGAGTGTTAACGAACAAATGTGGACGGACGACAGTCGACGGACGACTGACATTTAACAATCCTAAAACCTCACCCTGAGCAAACTGTAAAATCTAAGCTTTGAGCATTATAGGTTGAAACAAGATGAAATAAATGTGTTTTCCTAGGATATAAGTCTACATAAACAAAAGGGCCCTGATTATGAAGGCTCAATCCCATATTATTTGGGCTGACCTGTGTGACCTAGTTTTTGACCCCAGATGATCCATATATACAATGTACTTGACCTCAAAATTTCATTTAAACAACCTTTCTGAACAATTTTCCTGGATATTTGGATCAAAAAACAAAAGCTTCTATAGTGTGTTTACAAGGTTTTTCCATAATATTGCTGTGTTGCCTTGGTTTTTAACACTAGTTGACCAATATTTGAGATTGACCTAGAAATCACCAATACAACCTGTCTGACTGATTCCTAGATATTTGAATCATAACAGTAGTATCTAGAGTGTAAACAAGGTTTTTCCAGATATTGGTCTGTGTGACCTACTTTCTGACAAAAAGTGACCCATATTTAAACTTGACCTAGAAATTATCATAACAACCTTTCTGACCAATTTCTAGGATATCTGGACTGGAACAGTAGCCCCTAGAGTGTTTACAAGGTTTTCCAATACTTATGCTGTGTGACCTAGTTTTTTGACCCAAGGTTGAACCCATGTTCTTACTTTGCCTAGAAATCACCATAACAACTTTATTGACCAATTTCCAGGATATTTGGTTCAAAACAATAGCCTCTAGACTAGCAAGGTTTTTTCATATCTGGGCAGTGTGACCTAGTTTTTGACTATCGATGACCTATATTCCAATTGAGATGGAAATGATATAAACAACCTTTCTGACCAATTTCAAGGATATTTGGATCAACATTGTAGCCTCTAGAGTGTAAACAAGGTTTTTCCATATTTGGACAGTGTAACCTAGTTTTTGACCCAAGGTAACCCATATTCAAACTTGACCTTGAAATTATCATACCATCCTTCCTGACCATTTTCCATGACATTCTATGATAGCCCCTAGACAAGTGTGTACAAAGTTTTATGTTGATATCTCTTATTGTTTCAGAGTAATGTCCCGGACAAAGTTCAAAGTGTAAAAAGGGAACCTTTGTTGCAATATACCTGTTAAGTTAAATCCAACACCTTATTAATGCTAACGCCAACACTAAATAAATATATTTCACTTTAATGTATGGTCATAATCAACAAAGTAACTTCATTATTCCAATCCTAACGTTGCTAAGCCAGTTGATGACGTCGTGACGTTATGACGTCATAATGACGTTATATAAAGTTTACTAAACAAAAATAAGATGAAATTAACATTAATTATACTTTCTTTCTTTTCTTCTTTTCTGTGATGTTTTGAGTCATTAAAAAAACTGATGTTTTGAGTCATTAAAAAAAATGTAAGATATAAAAATGTTAAAATTCTACAAGTCTATATAAAATCTTTTGAAATTGTTCCTTCTTGTATTACACACAGCAGATCATATCCGGATGCCCCACGCTTAGTCATACAGTCAGCCAAATGATGTTTCCCTGGGCACCATCGAATTTCTTTGACTTCATTTCTGGACAAGGATTCGCTGATTGCAGCTATATCTACACGAAGACGCTTGTCATCTACTAGCTTGGTTGAATTCACAGCTTCTATTACACTTCTATTGTCCACATAAGCAATTATTGGTATTGTGTGATTGGGTATCCTTAGAGCGTTTTCGATCATTTTGTCTGTAATAATATCCACATTCTAATCCTTCTTGTAAACTGAGAGCTTCAGCAGCAATTGTTGATCGTACTACCCTTTTTATTTTGTTGGTATGCCAGAAAAGTGGACAACATTTTCCAGAAGTGTCCATTAACCATACTATATAAGCCGCAGTGCTCCCTGTTCCAGAATTTATGTTGCACAAAGATGCATCTGTGAAGACTGCAATCTTCCAATCACCTACAAAGTTGCTCAATTGTGGGAATCTTATAAAAGACTTGAAGTTTTTCAATCTGTTCACTGCTTTGATCGCCTGAGATAGATCACTCATTGTAGCTTCCTTGAGTTTAGTGCTCAAGTCTATCAACTCAAATGCCATATCGGGCCTTGTTCCTTGCACTACCCAGTTAATCTGACCAATGATTTTCCTGAAAAGAGTCTGTTCTTCAGATGTTAATACTTCCTGTTTATTCTGGACTCTCTTTGTGTCAATCTGTCTGCTCTCTATGTTTTCCACATATCTAGATTGGTCCAGAATAATTGCATTGCTCTCCTGAGAAATCCTGAAACCAATATAATCAAACTGTCCTTTTTCAATTTTTCCTGCAACAAATCGTTTTCGTAATTTAGTCAGGACCTTCTCCAAACATTCATCACCAGCATGAAGAAAATCATCAACATGACAACAAATAATGCCGTTAAGCTTGTCTCCAGTGTGCAGAAAGAACATTGCTGGATCCATCTCTGATATATGACACCCTAATCTAATTAACTCGTCTTTCACACTTAGATAGAATTGTCTTGCTCCGTCTTTGAGGCCATAAAGTCCATGTTTAAGTTTCCAAATTATTCCAGCGATAGTGTCACTTTCCTTTGGAGGTTTAATGTAGACTTCCCTCCGAATTTCTTTTCCCTGTAGAAACGCCGACTTTATATCTGTGGTTTTTACAATCCAATTATTTACAGCTGCAAGTGCAAGAAATGTTCTAAGTGTTCCTTTTCCCACTGTTGGACTGTCACTTTGCATCACATATTCTTCCTCAAATCCGCGTACAACAAGTCGAGCCTTTGTTTGACCATTTTTTGTGAGTTATCACCCATCTTGTTGATAAAGTTACCTGACCATAATCTTGAACTTCTTCATATGTGCCAAAGTGTTGCAGCTTCTGAAGTTCACAAATTTTAGCAGATGTGACTTCATCATCAGCACAAGTCTGTTTCATTACCAAATTAACCTCATTTGTTAACATTTTCCATTGAACTGCCTCCAGATTAATACTCTTCTTCTCTTTGCTGATATCTTCCTCTATATTATACCAAAACTTGTTTCTGCCTGTTGCTTTTCCAGCCCTTCCTAGTATTTTTGCTTGTATCCACTGATCTGTATCCTGTGCTCTATATTGTATGTTGTCATTTGCCTTCAATGTCCTTTCTTCAGGTGGAATATTTTGAATGTTGTTTTCCAAACTAGCTGATGATCTATCTGACATGTTTGACTGCAAGTTCTTAAATGGATCTGAGGATGGTATGTCCTCGTTTATGGTCTGCATACTTGTCTGATCTGAGGTTTGCTGGTCAGCTAATGTGCCCTCATTAGCATTGCTTCTTTCTTCTTCCAGACTTTCATAACTGTTTGCCTCACGATTATCAGAACTCATATAATCATTTACCCTCTGCAGCCTATTAGGCGATACTCGCACAAACACTGCTCCATGTCTAACAAACACCACTTTTCCATCTTGAAATACCACCTTTCCAGGTCCAAGCCAACGCTCTTTTCCCTCTCGCTTGTAGAAAACATTATCACCATGTTCAAAAACTTGTTCAGAAGCCCTTACTTTATTACGTAGAGCTCTCCTTATTCTTTCGTCAGCTTCCGACTGAATGAATGCTCTCCGAGCAGCATGCAAAACATTCAAATGCCTTGCAAATTCCTCACTGCTGGTGGTCCCTTGTAATGCAGGCAAGTTTTCACTCATAATATTGGGAATATTGGGGTTCTGCCCAAAAACAAGCTGATGACTGCTAAAACCATTCCACATCTGTAAAGAATTTCTTGCCATATTCGCCCATGATAGTAACGTCTGCAAGTCTACTTTCCCACAATCTGCCTGTAACTTAATCAGCATCATATCTGTTATAGCATGCACTCTCTCACATAAACCATTCTGAAATGGACTTTGACCAGATGTTGTGCATAATTTAATGTTCAGTATTGACGTGATCTCTCTTACTTCATCTGAATTGAATTCACCACCGTTGTCAGTCATTAATGAGCCCATCATGCCAAACTTACCTACCCATTCCCTCATCAGTGCATCTATAATCTTTTCTGGCTTCTTTCTGTTGATAAACGTTGACACCGTATATCTGGACCACATGTCTATAATGTGTAAAATCCAGCAGCCGTTCCATTGCTTAAGATCCATCGCAACTTTTTCATTGAACTTGGAAGCCATAGGCATACCTACGACAGGCCTTGATGGAGTTTTTGCATACATCTTGCAAAGTTCACAATTGTTAGTAATGAGATCAAGAGTTTCCTCAAATTCTTCTCTCCAGATAACTGCATCTTTCATAAGTGCTGACAGCCGTTTCTTAGGTGGGTGTGCAAATTGCCTGTGCAATTTCACAAATGTTTTGTATCTCTCATTTTTGCTTAAATCATCAAAGTTTACAGCACAAACACTTTCTACAGGTACCTCTACCGTCTTATCTATCGGAATACAGTAATGACCTGATGTTGTCAAATTTAAAGCCACCTCTTTTCCCATAATGCTAGCTGTGTCGTTTTCTAGATCCATTTTTATAGCAGCCCTCTTCATTGCTGTCCGAGACAATAACAGGGGAATGTCCGACTCCACAACATCTGTTTTGATGAAAACATCTTTGCCAGCAATCACTGCAGGTATACAGTATTCTCCTTTTGATGTTAGGCATGTCCCACCACCAAACTTGAAAACTCTCTGACTATCTAACTGTGTTACTCTCTGTTTATCTCCTACATCTAATGACTGTATATAGTTATTTATCCAGTTTTTACCACACACTGTACTGCTGCAAGCACTATCAAGAACAGCACAATTTCGAGCATCTACACCCAAACGCTGAATCTCATCCTTATTGTAACCTGTAAACAATACTGCATGTTCCTCTTCAACAGCATTCACTTTCTTCATGTTTTCCCAGCTATGGGGGCATGCCTGTAGCAGATGCCTATATGAACCACAAGACTTGCAGGTAAGCGTTCTTCCATCTGGACCAATAGGATTGATGTTCTTTGCAAGACCTTTTCTGTGACTGTCTTGAGCAATGTCTGAACGCTGAAACTCTTTCATGCCTGATTTTCCTAATTTCCCCTTTTCCAGTTTCCTCTGCTGCCTCCATTATAATTCCCTTGTTGAATTCTTAATTTGGAGTAACCTGCAGCAAGTAGCGCCTCTTCATTTGCTGCAAGAAAAGCAGGTTCTAGTTTGATACTTGAGCTGCCACTTGACATATTCATGTCATTACCCTTAAACTTTTTCAGTGACTTCTTAGCCTGTTCGTACAATGTAGCTTTTTCATCATAATTCACCACCAGTCCCAAAGACTAGCACCGCCCTCCCCTTGGAAATGTTCCGCCCTCAGAAAGTAGTTTTAAAAGCCAAAAAATTCAGCAGGCAAATGTCCCTACTTTTCCCTTTTAATTTCCCTATCTTTTAATCAAAACGTACCATATTTATTTAAAAATTTGGGTTGGAGAAACTTAATAAAATCCTTTCCAAAAAAACCTAATTTTTTTAAATGTCCCGTTAAAAACCAAACCCCTTTTTGGAAAATGTGGTCCCCGAAATAAAGAAAGTCCCAAACCAAACATCATTTTTAAATCCCCGTTTGTATTGGTTTTAAAAAATTTCAGTATTTTAGATTCATCATCCCCTTGGGGAATGATAAAGCCCAAAATTAAAACCCCCTTTGTCTTTTTTAAAATTCTGGAATTTTCCCCCCATGCCAAAAAATTTCCCGTTTTTAAAAACCTTAAAACTTCCCTTCCCCTTTTTTTAGTTTTGGAGGATTTATCCCCGGTGCCCCTATTAAACCCCTTTAAATGTTAAAAAATACCCAAAATGTTAGAAAATAACAAATGTCTAACTTTTGTAAAAAAACCTGGAATAGTTTCCCCTCCCCTTGTTAATTTAAATAACATATTAATCTAGAACACCTAAAAAATATTTTTCATTAATGAGGTATAATAAAAGTAACTTCATTATTCCAATCCTAACGTTGCTAAGCCAGTTGATGACGTCGTGACGTTATGACGTCATAATGACGTTATATAAAGTTTACTAAATAAAAATAAGATGAAATTAACAATACCCCCATCACAGAAGTTTTTGACAGAGATGTGGGCATTATAAATAAGCATATAGGAAATATGCATTGGGCATCTGGAAAATATCTGGATATTTTATCATCTCTAGTGATTTTTTATCTGATTTTTCACCCCTATGTGTGACCTTGACCTTAGCCGCAGGGACCTAAATTTTGTGCGCGACACTCCGCTTTACAATGGTGAACATTTGTGCCCGGTTATATTGAAATCCCTCTATGCATGTAAATTTTTGCTCCGGACAAGCCGTTTTAACAATGATCCTAAAAAACACTTGAAAACTTCAAAGCATGCTTCAAACAACGACTAAAATCTAAAAGATAATTTGGTTTTCCTAATTGAATTAAGGGTGTCATAAAATAAAGGAAAGAGGCACTGATGGCAATTACGTATTAGCATTAAAATCTTAATGAGTAAAATACATAATAACCAGTATTGAACATTTATAAATAACTTTCTATTCTAGGTTACATTATGGCTGTGCCTGGTAAAAAGTCATCTCAGAAACTGTCATCTACACTATCTCAAGGTGGTGCTGAAGATTTTGACATTTTCTGTGAAATATGCAACCAAGATGACATCAGACTACCTGCCTTTGGTTACTGTGTCGATTGTGAGGAACATTTATGTCAAACTTGCTTTTACACTCACAGACGACCAAAACCACTACGTCATCACCAACTTCTAGATAAAGATCACATGCCACATAAACAAAACCTCCATAAGTCATTAAAATCTACTTCTGGTGGAAAGACAGCTGATTTGACAAAGTCTTGTCCTAAACATACAAATGAAATTATCAAGTTTTTTTGTCATGACCATAACGCACTTATATGCAGTGTTTGTGTGACCCTTCAACATACACCAACATCCTGTCAAGTGGACTACATACCTGATATATCAGGACAGATTTTAGACAGCATGGAGTTCAAAGAAACTCTAAAAGATATTGACAAATTAACAGACAAATGCTGCCAGATTACAAAAGATCTGAAACATAGAGTTGCTAAATCAACAACTTCTCTGAAAGATGCTATAGTAGAAATAGAAAACTTTAGAAAAGAGATAAACAAAAGATTAGATGAACTAGAAAAGGAAGTTAAAGATACTGCAACAAAAATCCAACATGACAACAACAACAAGTTGAAAACAACAGAAACAACATGTGATGACATCAACAAATCACTCCAAGCATCAGCTGATACTCTAAAACATCTCAACACCAACAAGAAAACTGACCAACTGTTTACTGAATTGAAAATAGCTCAGCAACTGATATTACACAATGAAAATATAATTACACAACTACCAACAACCAATGATGTTGATGAATACACTTTTGAACCAAATCAAGCAATCAAAAAACTCCTTCAGAATGAGAAATCATTAGGAACATTGAGAACAAAGGAACCAAAGAAACTACCTCCACCAATGGATAAGGCTGCATTACCAATGAAAATGTCTACCCCTAGAAATATCAATGTTAAAACTTCCTCAGATATTGATGAATGCTGGATTACTGGAATAACTGTCTCTCCTCGGAACAAATTATTTGCAGCAGATTACCAAAATGAATCAATTAAAATGATAGACATAAAAAGTGGAGCAATCAAACAATTACTGCTTGAATCAAACCCCTGGGATATCACCATGGTGACCAGAGATACACTTGCTGTTACATTACCAGTCATTAAAACAATACAGTTCATTTCCTTCTCCTCAAACTCTCTCTCATTGAAAAACAAACAGAAAGTAGATGGATCTTGCTACGGAATAAGCCATCATCAGGGGAAACTTGCAGTTACCTTTATATATCCTGGTGAACTCAAAATCATGGACTTGAGAGGTAATATTAAAACTACAGTTGAGAAATATTCCAATGGCGACAGTATTTTCAGTGGCCCTTCGCATGTCATCACAAACAGCAATTCAATCTATATAACTGATAGAGGCCAAAAGGAAGTTACATGGTTTAACTGGCAGGGAGAGATGATAGGAAGGAATGTAGACATTAAAAGTCCAAGGGGTATTTCACTGTTAGATGACGGGTCCCTCTTTGTGAGTGATGGCGGGAATAATTGTATATATAGAGTAAGTGGTGACTTTAAAGATAAGACAACTATACTGGAGGGTGTAGAGGATCCTCGAGTTGTATGTTGGTGTGCTGAGACCAGTACACTTTATTTTAGTACACACAGCAACACAGAGAGTGACAATATTATCAAAATATATAAAATGATGTAGAACCAAGCAATGGATATCAATGCAGACATAACAAAACATATACAATTGTAAAATGCTAAAAGCTTTAATACAGCAAATTTAAATACCATACTAATGCACATAGAAATATCTATTATTTAATGCACATTGAAATATCTATTATATAATGCAGTGTTAAAATTGTTTATTCTTGCTGCTACTTTGACCTTTCACTTAAGTAAAATGTTTGAGTTTCACACAAATGAACAAGATTTCATAATATTAATAATAACAAAGTTCATGTACTATGTTTATATAAAGCACTATAGTCTAGAATATCACTATAGTTATCACTGTGGTGAATCATCTAAGAGTCACATGTCATCATTTATAGAATCATTGTACATTTTCATTCACATTCATCATTTATAGAATGATGGGTATTATCTTGTTTATGTTGTTAGTTGTTATTGTTCAGTGAACTGTCATATGTTGTGTCCAGTGTTGTCAAGTGTTGTCTTGTATGTGTGTGGCAAGAGCATACATTTGGACAGGAAGATAATTATCATTGATTGACATTGAAGTTTATCATTTCTTACCTAACGAAGTCAGAGTTAGAACTTAGTTTGAGTTGAAATCTGCAGTCTATATAGTGATTAATTCTTTGCTTAATTTAATTATTTTATCTAATTTTATCCTTTTACAAAACATAATTTTTTGGGTTTTGGTTTTTTTTGTAGAACTTATTTGAGAAATTCAGAAATGTGCACCTGGTAAGATATTTTTGTAAACTTCAAAAGAAATACCTCATTTCCTTTTATTTGTTTGTAATATAAAATGTTGAGACAATATCCTATTCAAAAAATAATATCGGTCTGAGCGGTGTTTATCGGATATTTAACACCAGTTTGGAGTTTTGATGCATAAGAATTGACCACGAAGGCTGTAGGCCTGTGTGGTTAATTTTTTTTCATCAAAACGACAAAACCGATGTTAATTAGCCGATAAACACTGCTAAGACAGATATTATTTCGATTCTAATAAGACAAAATAAGGAAGTTCACCAATGTTATTTTTTCAAGTGGAGATTACTTCCGGTGCCGATTTTTGTATAACGCTGTTCGATTTCGCACTCTCCTGTTGCTAAGATATAGAAATTACTAAACAAAAGTTATTACACAAAAAAAAGTTATTTTATCAAGTTTTCAACAATTAAAACTTACGTCTCAGACTGTATTGTATTGAGTTTACATCAGTGTTTGATTAATCATTTGGCGTCATTCATGAGTTGTTTACAAACAATGACGTCATTATGCCGCAAACGGATTGGCACCGTTTTGTCAAAATATTTATTAACTGATATGGGTCAAATCTGTGACGTTAGTGTGTGTGAGATATTATTTCTGCATTATATGAAAAGAAATCATTATAAGAACAGAAAATATCAATAAAAATGTTTTTTTGTTGTTGCTTTAAAAGGCTTTGTAAACTATAAAATCGACGGAGAAAACATAACAGCCACATATACAAGTAGTCCCTAACCAGTGTTTATTGGCAGTTTAACACTGTTTTTTTCTTCTTTGTCTATAGTGATAAAATCAAGAAGAGAATTTATTATCTATTTTTTTATGTAATTTGTTCTATTGCTTTATATTTGTCAATAAAATTTGAACCCTGGATGTTGAGTTGTTCTCTTCACACAAGAACTGGTTGAACCGGGTGATGCTCCTAGTGAAAACAGAAAAGTATACCTCTTGAAGTGTCAGAGTTATATCCCTGACAAAGTTAAAAGTGTAAAAATGAACAAAGGGCAATAACTACAAAATTAAGCAAGGCAGACTTAAGGTTCTTTTGTGCTGCACTTCTATTTAATGATCTATCTACCTACAAACCTCTTATGGTTTCAGAGCTATGTCTCGGACAAAATTCAAAGTGAAAAAAATTACTAAAGGGCAATAACTCCAAAATTAGGCAAGACAGAGTTATGGCTCTTTTGCACTGCAGAGATCTATCTACCTACAAAGTTTCTTGTTCATATCTCTTATTGTGTCAGAGTTATGTCCCAGACAAAGTTCAAAATGTAAATTTAAACAAAGGGCAATAACTCCAAAATTAGGCAAGGCAGAGTAACCATTCTTGTTCACTGCACTTCTATCTAATGAGCTCTATCTACCTACAAAATTTCATTTTGATATCTCTTACAGTTTAAGAGTAATGTCCCAACAAAGTTCAAAGTGTAAAAATTAACAAAGGGCAATAACTCCAAAATTAAGCAAGGCAGAGTTACGGTTATTATGCACTGCACATCTACTCAATAAGATCTATCTACCTACAAAGTTTCATGTTGATACCTCTTGTTGGTTTAAAATTATGTCCCGGACAAGAATAGTGGACGGACGGACGTCTGACCCAATAGGGATAAAGGGCCATTTCTATTGTTATTTTCTTTTGTTATTTAGAAGGCCATGGTTCTTTATTCTATTGTTACTGAATGAATTCTATTGTTCTCTTTTGTTCTATTTACAGTTAGATAGCCCCCTTTCCCTATTTGGTAGTGCGGACAGACAAAAGGCTGGACGGTCAAAGTGGCGACTATATGCTCATCCTTTGGGGATCTTAAAAATCAATTACCACCCCAGGGCGGGGCCAATTATGACCCAAGGGCTTTAAACTTGGTAGACACTCACTAGAAGATGTTTCATGCTAAATATCTAAGCTCTAGCTCTTTGGGTTTTTTTTAAAAATAGCAACCAGAGTTCTGCATGGAATTTAATTCTGTGAACAAATTTTAAAGGTGTCCACCAAATGAACATTCTTGTGAAGTTAGGATGAAAATTGCTTAGTGGTTGATGAGGAGATATTGTTTAAAGTAAATGCTATCGCACGGGGACAGCTGGCTGGCGAGACGAAAAGCAATCACAAAAGCTCACCAACAAGTGAGCTTAAAAGGGCAATATTTATGTTGAAATCCATAATAGAGTTATGGGCCCCCAATAGTGACCTATCATGCTCTTAAATACAGTCAAACTTTGTTCGCTCGAACTCGTAGGGCCTGTGCAAATTTGTTCGAGAGATTGGTAATTCGAGCCAACCAAGTTTTAACTATTATCACATAGGACACAGACCTAAAGGTTTTTCAGTTTACATCGGTCTATGATAAATAAGTCAATTATATAATTGTTTGTTAGTATATCAATTCATCGAATACGTCAATTCTTTTAAATATTAAGTGTCCCAGTGGTGTCAAATGAGTATTAACTGTATGCTGTGTCAATCTATATCCATGCATATTGTTACTGGTTGAGTTCGATTGGGCAACCATTTTCACAACTTGTTGAACATTGTTCAAAATATATTTATATCTTTATTATGGGATAAATGACCAATTTTATTTTAAACAATGAATTAATAAAATATTTACAAAAAAACAGAAGCATTTGTAGTCATTTACGTAAATAAACACACATACAAGTATCATTCTATATAAAAAGATAACACTGTTACAATTCACGTTACATGCAACACCATGTGTTAAATAAAGGACATTTGACTTGACTTGACCACGGCTGTATTTAAAGATCATTTATTTATTTACTTTTGCACATTTAACCATTTCACAAGTTATTTTCTTTTTATCTAAAGACGGCAAACTCATAACAAACAAATTGGTAACAACAACTTTAATTTTGTATCAATTAACTTTAATTGCCTTTAAAAACATGTGTCCCTGGCTGTCACATATTTAGAACATATCTAACTGCAACTTTCGAGGGATGTTGCACGTATTCATTATCCCTCATGTACAGACTCAATTAAAAACAAGTCTGCAATTCTCGTGTAATTTTGTTGTTATTAATGCTTCCGAGGGATCACTTTGTTTCCAGTTTTTTGTTGTTGTTTTTTTGTTTAACCAAAAAGGTGTGATTTTCACAATATTTCTGCCGAAGGTACCAGAGATTAAGTTTGTGAGTTTGAGGGATCGGTGTTCGAGCGATTCCGAGGTAGAACAATATATATTATGAAGGAATTTTGGCGGGACAAGCGAGTGGGGTAGGGGTATTCAAGCTATCCGAGTTTGAGGAAACAAAGTTTAACTGTAAGTGTAGGAAGTTTCAACTCATTCCCCTCTGTAGTTTGGAGTTACAAACTTGCATACATAACTTAACCAAAGTGTCATGTAAATGCCATGGTAAGTACAATAGCTCTCCTTATTCTTTGAATACTTGAGCAAAAAATTAAATTATAATTGAAAAATATATTCATTTTTGTTGTAAAGAGTGCATTATTAGAAAAGGGGAGCTAATTTTGTTCATATTATACTCACATGGTTACATTTTTTCTCCATGAGTTGTTTCTCTTTGTTAGAAGCCTCCAATGTGACGTGTAAATGACTACATTGTTCTGCTAGATACAAGTTCTCTTCCTCCAGCAAGTGTACCTATGATGAAAGTATACATTCTGAACATGAAAAAGTAAGAAATCTTCTTAACTCATGAAAATTTATATATTTTTTAGTTAAAAATGTCTGTTACTTTGTCTTTTTCCTGTGATTTTGATTTGAAAATACATTTTTATTTGATTACGAAGATGTGCTAAACCTGGGATTGATCACTTGCAAAAAACTGACCTTGTGCTGACGTATTCAGTGGGAAAGCAGTTTAGCCTGTAAAAAGGTTGCATAACTAAGTGGTTAACAAATCAGACTAGTAATCAGAGGATTGCTAGCTGCGAGGGTTCAAACCCCATACGGGACAAGTTGTTGTTTCCTTGAGCAAGATACTTTACACATTGTTCAGTATTGCATGATTCCAGGAACAGCTATAAGCTTACGGCTTCCTACATAATCAAACTGAAATGTGAATTCTGTATAAACTAAGTAACTCAGTCAGTAACTATGTCCTGTACACTATAAATATACGAAGTAAAGGTCTTCATTTTTTTCCTTCAAATCAGATTCATTTTAGCCCCTGTTACAGTATAAAGTATATGTGAGACATACTGGTGAGCAGTAAATCAAGTTTTTTTTGTTGTTGTTGTTCTTTTTTCAATTTAGAGTTAATACAATCTTTCTCAAATCATTCTTTTGTGACAGAGCAAATTTGCAAGGAGAATATTATCATCTATGTTGTTATTTAATACCTTTCCTAAAACAGTTTTTTCAACTTCTTCCATCTTGTCCTCGAAATACAATCTCTGTGACTCCAGCTGATTTGTTAGCAAATATGTGTACTGAAAAAAAACAAAGTATTATCTAATTCCTAGAAAAAACTACAAAACACATGTTTCTAAAAAAAAATGAAAAATTTATATTTAACCTTTTAAAGCATTCACCATCTTATCAGATGTTAATTCTAATGGTGTTTAGAATTGAAGTAATATATGCTCAAAATATTGGGGAAATTATAGAAACAATAATATGGAATTATGAATTTTAAACAATTTTGTCATTTGGGAACAGGCCTAAATTTGACCTATATGCAAAAATGTGACAGCCATAACTATTACAATATAAGACTGTGAGCTGCTATCAGTATCTTGTCATAATACAAACATAAGGATATAAAAATCTATGGCCTGAGTAACATACCAGAAATGAGTGTAAAGTTTACAATGTATTGAATTTCATTGTTTCAAAGTATAGTTCCAAAAAGTTCCAAGAAAACAGGAGTGGTGCCAAAAAATAAAACAAATTGTGATGCCTACAATGAAAATCATAGACACAAATACTCGGCCAACTACAATAGCTCATTATCTCCATAAATCAAACTAAGAAGTGCTATAAAATTAACTCATAATTTTTATACATAGTAAATTTCACTACCACTTTAAGCCTCTCAAAAATAATTTTATGTTTAATTTGTTAAGTTGGGTTTTAAAGACACAATGGCACTGCAACAGACATGAGGCCCCTTTCAAGCTTAAGTGGTGGAGGACGGCCACAGACACACCTTCAAATATTTCAAGCACAACCAAACACCCGAGAAAATGATCAACCTTCAGTGAGCTAACCAGATAATACTTGAAAGAAACTTAAATCTCGCACAAAAAAATTTTAAATCACAAGTACCTCTAGATTAAGAGCATCCATTTTGTCATTTTCTACCGGATTTCCTCCCTCGTCAACTTGTACCAATTTACCGTCTGATTTATTTTGAACCAGTCGGTGGACGTAGTTATCACCTATATAATCCCACACTTTATTGTTACCTAGCTCCATAGCATACGTATGATGTGTCTCTTGAAAATGTCTAAAATAACATAATATGCAAATTATACTTTAAAGGGACTCCACTGAGATTTTTTTGACACTGGAAATATTATTAAAAGATTTGTGTACCATTTGATGAAGGTTTGGCCCAAATACTTGTGTGCAAACTTTCAGATTATTCACTCAATGAATAATCATTTTTGTAATGCAAAATGGCCAAAAAGTTGAAAAGTTTTTAACTCAAATCTGGCTTGCACAAAAATTAATTTAAACTTTATATACAAAGATATTTCTTTATAATCTTTTGTATATTTTACTATTTTAAGTGCCCCATTTAATCTACGTTAATTTAATGATTTAAGGCTTTTGACCTCAGTGGAGCTCCTTTAAGAATTTACAAAATAGAGTGTACCTTAAGGAGATAGAATTTAGAGGAGTAAACACTGGCCAACTTTTAACAGTGACAGACATTATCTTGTGTGATCAAAATATCCATTACTCCACCCTACATTTCATTGAGAAATGTACAACTTAATTTTTTAAAAAATGGATGAAAACAAAACATTTTTGTGTGGCTCATAAATTATTTGGATTATAAATCACATGGACGATATTTATTCCTGGATCTTGCTGCTGTTGACCCAAATCCTGCCATGAATACAGCATAAACTGCTACCTAAGGTCTTTAACTAGTGAACCTTGAAGGTTGCCATATGGCTTTTACAGTTCCCCTGTGACTAAAATCCCAAGCAAACAAAGATCTTTTTAAAAATTACACAATTTTTATGCCCCCACCATGTAATGGCCGGGGCATATAGTGTTACCCTGTTCCGTCATTCCGTCCTTCCGTCATTCTGTCATTCCGTCATCATCAGTTTCCGTTCATTATCTTAAGAACGGTTGCACACATTCAACTCAAATTTGACATATGAATATGTCATGACAAAATACAGGTCAAGTTCGAATTTGGTCATGGTTCGATGATTTTTGACAGAGTTATGCCCCTTTTACTTTGAAAATAATATGAAATTTTCAGTTTCTGTTCATTATCTCCCCAACGGTACAACACATTCAACTCAAACTTGACATATGGATATGTCATTAGAAAATACAGGCCAAGTTCGAATTTGGTCATGGTTCGATGATTTTTGGCAGAGTTATGCCCCTTTTACTTTGAAAATAATGTGAATTTTCAGTTTCCGTTCATTATCTCCCCAACGGTACAACACATTCAACTCAAACTTGACATATGGATATGTCATGACAAAATACAGGTCAAGTTCGAATTTGGTCATGGTTCGATGATTTTTGGCAGAGTTATGCCCCTTTTACTTTGAAAATAATGTGAAATTTTCAGTTTCCGTTCATTATCTCCCCAACGGTACAACACATTCAACTCAAACTTGACATATGGATATGTCATTAGAAAATACAGGCCAAGTTTGAATTTGGTCATGGTTCGATGATTTTTGGCAGAGTTATGCCCCTTTTACTTTGAAAATAATGTGAAATTTTCAGTTTCTGTTCATTATCTCCCCAACGGTACAACACATTCAACTCAAACTTGACATATGGATGCGTCAAAAGAATGTGCAGGTCATGTTCAAATTTGGTCATGGTTCAATGATTTTTGGCAGAGTTATGATCCTTTCACTTTGAAAGTAATATGAAATTTTCAGTTTCCGTTTATTATCTCCCCAAAAGTACAACACATTCAACTCAAATTTGACATATGGATATGTTTTTGGAATGCCCAGGCCAAGTTGGAATTTGGTCATGGTTCAATGATTTTTTGGCAGAGTTATGCCCTTTCACTTTGAAAATAATACGAAATTTACAGTTTCTGTTCATTATCTACCCAACAGTGTTACATATTCAACTTAAATTTGACATATGGATATGTCAAAGGAATGGGCAGGTCAAGTTGAAATTTGGTCATGGTTTGATGATTTTTTTTGCAGAGTTATGTCCCTTTCACTTTGAAAATAATATAGATACATCTTAGGAATAAAGCAGTTTAAGTATGAATTTGGTTGTGGTTCAATGATTTTAGACAAACTTATCTTTCCTGAATGTTGGAAAAATTTTGTACTTTCAGTTTCAGCACTCATACTTTTAGCCATTATTTTGGCTACAAATATGAAATATGTTATTTTTAAAAGGTTAAGACTGAATAATTTCAGTGTCTTGAACATTGTATGAAAATGGTTTGTGTTAACATTTTAAAGTTTTAAGGGCTTTGAACTTAAAATGAAAAAAATAATTAATGCACCATCTGAAATTTTGGCTGCATGCGGGGGCATCCGTGGCATGATGACACATTTCTAGTTTCCCTCTAAAACCAAACTTACTAGCTGCAAGAGTCAGACAACAAAATTTATTCTTTGACAAGTCAACAAACTTCAGGAATACAGTGAACAGCAAAAATTTGTTTATTAAGGAAATTATGTTTATGGATTTCCAAAAAAATGCACACTCTATGAAGCAACTAGAAACCATTCTTGCGTTATATTAAAAATTAATTGTTAAAGCGGCTTCAGCTTTTATTTTCTGTTGGAAAAACAATTCTGTGTAATTTCAAACTAAGTATTTCAGTAATTATATCTTGGAAAAGTACATCCTATCACTGTAAAGCCCTTTTCAAAACAGTGTCCAGAGAGTTATTTATAACACACCAGTGATGTTCGTTGCTTAAAATAGAAGATTGGGAAAGGAATCATCCACTTAACTAATTTAAATATAGAAAGCAGATCCATAGATTAGAGTTATCAAGGGCTTTTCTTATTGTTTATGTATTTTATCCTTGACAAATATCATTTTCCACCTTAATTCTTTTGATTTGAAAATTATATGAAATGATTTATCTAAAAATAACATATTTAATCTTTAGAAAAACTGAACGCCTCTTTATAAAGTATTGAAAATATCTCTTGTATTAAGCTAGTGTAATTTAACAAACCTGAAGGCATGTAAACCAACATAACGTCCACAACCAATGTTTCCGCAGATTAGACAGATCCATAAACTCTGTAATATATATAATATAATTATATGTATTACTATAAAAGTATGATGTGGTTAGTTTCACTCCGGATCATGGCAGTACCAAACACTGAATTTACCAGAGCACAGTTCAGTCTGCGCAGTACTAGTTGGCTTCACTTTTACTAGGAACTGATTACTTCTGTACATGCCAGAGCAGAGGTACAGTGCAAATGACCGTTGTAAGGATTTCAAGTGACCCGCACCATCTGGGAATCGAAACCCGGGTTGCCCTATTCACATTCTAACTCTTTACATGTAGCTATTGAGCTAACTGTAGGGCTACAGGTAGGTATTCTGATAAGTGGCCACAATACATATGACAATTTTAAAACAATGTTGTTGTTTTTTTTGTAGTTTTTTTCATATACTTCAAAATATATCATCTCAAATTGGTTCAATTTAAAATAGCAACAGAATATTTTGCTTAATTTTGTAACATTGGAACGTTTATAATTCAGATTCTTTTATTTGATGATTCTAGCATTTTTGACCTTATAAATACTGTGTGTTCAAACTCAAATGGTACAAAATATTAATAATATTATGCAAATATTATGTAATCAAAGATTAAATTTGTTTTCAAATCATACTAACCTCTTGTGAACCACATTTCATACATCTATTATCAGCGGCCTCTTCTGGTGTTTGACAGTATCTACACACCGGACAACTAAAAAATACACTTATATTTTGTTTTGTTTGTTTTTCTGTTGTTAATGCTAATTTTTAATCATGTTTTTGGTTATTATCTAGGGGCTCGGTTTACCTAACCAGCTTTGCGGGTTACCTTAACAGTAATTACCAGTTTCTCCACAATTAATCAACTACAAGTCCAACATGATTTCTGAATCAGCGGCCAAAGATAAAGGACAATTAGACTCAATGTCTAAAATAAGACGTCACTGAAAAATAACGCCTCGATCAAGGTTCGAACCAGAGACCCCTGTATTATTTATCTTATTCTTTCCTTATTGAGCTAAGCAGGCTAACGGTAGCCTTATAATATTAGTTCTATAAAACACACTGTATAACAAGAAATACATGAAGCAAATCCTATGTTATTTAACAGTAACCCTATAATAGCTAAATACAACACTATGTTGGCCTATTTTATGTTATATACAATAGACTCCACTTATGAGGATATGGTGGTTTAAAACGATATACTACTTATAACAGTGCTGCTAGTTGCTTCATGGATATAACAATATATTGATATTATAATAATGATATTCAGGTTGTGCCCTGAATATAAATATAAGGGAAGATTACTGTATGTGACTTTTAAGTGCTGTATGCTAACAAATATATATTTGTATATTGGTACATTAAAGGACTTAATATAATAAAATTGTGAATGCTGCTTAAAAAGCAAGGAAACAAGTATGATCTAAGTTATACAATATGTGCAGTGGTGTTATAAAGTAATGAGAAAATTTTAAAATTATCAACCTTGTATCTCCCCACTGGTCCAAACACTGCATATGGAATGCATGATTGCACAATATAGTTAAAATACCATCAACTGACTCATCCTGAAACGATCATGAAACAATCAACTCTTAACTTACTGGAAATTATTAAGCCATTGCCACCAGTATAGAGCCAGGCCAGCCTGCACATCCGTGCAGTCTGACCAGGCTCTATACTGTTGGCAGCTAAAGTATTTCTATTTTTGATGTTGAAATCAGTTTAATTTTCACTTTAACTTCTAATAAAATGTTCCAAAAAGTATGAAAAATCAATTAAATTAATACAGCAGGTGAAGTGTTATGTAAAGAAATTTCTTGACATCATATAAATGAGTAAGTGTTTGAAAAACAGTATCCATTATTCCACATAGACACAATCTAGACATGAGATGTAGACATGTTTTTGTTAATTAAATTGCTATTATTACATAGAGAAGACTTCATCTAAAGTTCAACACAATACAGTCAGGACTCAATACATCGGCATCCATTATACTGACAAATTCGAATAACGACAGTGAATTGGTGGGAACAAAATTTTTTCAACGTTATTATAATCCTTTATAACGGAAAATTCGTATTCCGACTCCGACACAATAAAATTGGAAACCAAACATGTTATTTTCTATACAATCAGTACCCGTTAAACTGACACTTGGTTAGTCAAGCGCGCGTATAAAACAAAAGAAACAGGTATTGTAGCTTGGTCAGTTGATTGTTACACCTTATTAAAATACCAAGTTGAACGTGTTGTTGTCAGTTGAATTTTGTTACACTTGCCAACTTATGACAACAAACAGTGTGCAATCAATTTTTAAAGGTTTAACTTTTAAAAGTCCTATCATTGTATGTGCTTTTTATTTTATAAGGTTTAATCATTTTCATAAAAATCTTTAACTATTTAAGTTGTTATTATTTTAATGAAGTAGTTGTATTATGTGTATGATATGTAATGTGTGTAATGAAATGAACACATAAACACAAAAATCTTTTTCATTAGATGTTTATTTTAGTGAATAAGCATATCATTACATGATGAATGATGAAATTCACTATACTGACAAATTCGATATACTGACATATCCTTTGGGAACCAACAGTGTCGTTGTAATGAGTCCTGACTGTATTCAAATATTGCTTGAAGACTTTTCACATATAATTTCTGTTAAAATCTTTTTAATATTTTTATCTATCATAATTATAATACCTTTAAGGGTTTTTTTCTTCTAAAAAGTTGATCATGACTTTGTAAATTTAATGTATATATAAAAATTGTAAGATTATTCAATTCTTTATGTATTATTACTAGGTTGTTACCATTCTTTCCAGACACACTGGACAATTCGGTAGCTCAGTCATCCCAGGAACTGGTAAACAAGCATTCTGTAACATAAGATAATCACTGCATCAATATATAACAGCTAAATAACAGGACATATTATGTAAGAGACACATCTAGTTTAGTGGACAACGGAAAATAAAACAATAATAGCACACTTACTTATTGGCAGCATAGGCCCCCTCACTCATGCATTTTTTTTGTATTTACAGTAATTTACTTATAAAACTAAAACAATATTCAGAATAAAAATCTAATTAAGCATTAATCACAAAAAAAATTACGAGAAAATAACTGACTCGGTTAGAGTATGTACATGAGGGATAATGAAAAGGGCAACATCCTAGTAACAGATTAAACGTATAGATACAGAATCACATGTACACTTGATTTTTTTCTGCCTTCAGCTACACTAAATTCTATCTTCCCTTCAGCTACACTAAATTCTATCTTCATAAATATGCTTTTCTGATAAGCTGTATCACTCAAGTAGATAATGTGGCTCCTAGCAACTGCACAAATGTGTTAAAAACATCATTATAGCATAAAATCGGCTATTTTCGTCCCTTTTGCCCATGTTTAAACGGGACTAAATCTGTGTTAACTGAGTCAAGCGCTTTTGTTTCAGCCCGGTTTTACATATGCGTTATACATTAAACAGGGCCTGGTAAAGCTTGCCGAGCCCTTCCTGCCCATATCAAGCGAGTCTGATAAAATTGATATGAAAAGACAGTAGCACCTTTTTCTATTTATCATGTAATACATAAAAACAATTCTTTTACTACTCTTTAAAAAAAACTTGTTTGCTTTTCATACCACATGATTTCAAAAATCATATTCCTCCTTCAAAATAAACAAATCATCACCTTAGAGCTGTAACGGGTTAACTACTTATATAATTTTAAAGGAGTTAACCCAATATTGCACTAAAAAGGTGAAATGTATATTCACTGAGTTATATTCACTGAGTTCCTTTAGAAGTCAGGTAATATATAAAATAAAGGCATGACAGATATGGTATTAATTCCTATACTAGTGTTTTCTGACAGAGTTACGGACATGTATAAAAAAAAAAAAGAGTTGTGACGACATATGAGAAAAACTGACCTCAGATTCTTTGAGCATTTCAACTCTACCAACATACACCAGATGACATATATCTGTCTCTATGCTGTTGAATGTTGTGTTGTTATATGCTGTGTAGTACTCATCTGCCAGTTTCTGCAACACGACAGTTAACATACAGAATATATATACATGTACTAGATACAAGATAAATGGAGCAAATTATGCCTCAACATATAATATATTATAGATATAATGCACATCACACATATAATCACCTGACAAAATTGCTCAGCTTTATTGTAAAGTAAGAAGCAACAAGTCCGTTCGATAAAAAGGTTAAATAAGTACCTATTGAAAACAACCTGCAGTTAAAAGGGGTATTTAACTTTTTTTATTGGCAGTTTTTCCAATGATGATAATAATCAAGGTGAAGGGTTTGATACTGAATGACTTTTTCATATATAGGATTGAACAAAGTATTGAATTACTTCATTGCTTAATTGTTAGAAAGGTATTTATATACCATCTAATGTAACACCTTTATAGTCTTTATACAAGCAAATTCGTTGAATTTATATCCCCCGCCGAGTACTGGTTATTATTAACACAACAACTGAAGACATAAGGCTTTATTCATATATTAATCATGGCATAAACAGTAATATTCTTTGAACTTGATAAATATTCAGGGCAATAACAGAGCCATACCTTTGTGTTAAATAGTAAAATCTGGAAATGCCAAAGAGATGTATGCATACTACATAACTACTCAAGGGCCATAAATCTGAGTTATAAGTATCTGACTGGAACAAGGCGACTATATGCACATCTCCTCTTAGTATCCCATAAAGTTTCATTGAATTCCAGCCAGTAGTAGCAGAGAAGTAGCGAGGAAACAAAAATTTTTCTATATGGATACTGCATAACTAATCAAGGGCCATAACTCTTAGTTAAAGTGTCTGACTGGAACAAGCCGACGATATGCGCATCTCCTCTTGGTATTGAAGGTTCCCATAAAGTTACGTTGAATTCAAGCCAGTAGTTGCAGAGAAGTAGTGCAGAAACAATTTTTACTCTATATGCATACTACATAACTAATCAAGGGCCATAAATCGGAGTTAAAGGGTCTGACCGGAACAAGCCGACGATATGCGCATCTCCTCTTGATATTGATGATTCCCATAAAGTTTCCTTGAATTCCAGCCAGTAGTTGCAGAGAACTACTCCGGAAACGATTTTTACTCCATATGCATATTGCATAACTAATCAAGGGCCATAACTCTGAGTTAAAGTGTCTGACCCTAACAAGCTGATGATATGTGCATCTCCTCTTGGTATTGAAGGTTCCCATAAAGTTTCGTTGAATTCCAGCCAGTAGTTGCAAAGAAGTAGCGCGGAAACGATTTTTACTCCATATGCATGCTGCATAACTAATCAAGGGCCATAACTCTGAGTTAAAGTGTCTGACCGGAACAAGCCGACGATATGCGCATCTTCTCTTGGTATTGATGATTCCCATAAAGTTTCGTTGAATTCCAGCCAGTAGTTGCAGAGAACTACTCCGGAAACGATTTTTACTCTATATGCATACTACATAACTAATCAAGGGCCATAACTCTGAGTTAAAGGGTCGGACCGGAACAAGCTGACGATATGCGCATCTCCTCTTGATATTAATGATTCCCATAAAGTTTCGTTGAATTCCAGCCAGTAGTTGCAGAGAACTACTCCGGAAACGAAATTTGGACAGACGGATGGACGGACGGACAACGCCAAAACTATATCCCCCTCCCGATTCCATCGGCGGGGGATAAAAACTAGCAACCCAGTTACAGTATGTATTTTCACAAACCTGATTTCTGAATTTGACTAGCACCATATATTGGTTAGGTGAACCATCTCTTATAATTCTCATATACTCTATGCCAGACCTGCAATGAACCAAACATGCATTTTTAGCTCAGTGTTTTTTTTTAACCTTAACTACCACAGACCTATCAAACGCCTCTTCTCAATGGAAATTTTCTTCAAAATCCTGCAGTTTTCCCTAAAATCTGAACTTACATTAGCCTTTTTACTTTCCAAATAAATCAATTTTAGCAATAATTTTTCCCAAACTGAAGAGGCTAGGGCATCTAAATTAAGTGAGAAAAACCACTATAAATAAACTGATGGAAACCTATCCAAGCATGTAAATGATAATACAGTGGTGAGTGTCAATCTGGTATCAGAGGCCTAAAACACTCAGCAATGGAGACTATCCATATCATGTACAGTACTTGAATCTTTTAAAGATTAATAATAAATAACTGATAAAAAAATATTAATAGACCTATTTGTTACCATCTTACAAACTTACAGGCATGGTCCATTAAACTTTAGTAGATCATGTATGGTGTATTTGGCAGGAACCGCTAGCATACAGATCAACTCACTCCTCTGGGTCTCCTCTGATAGGCTGGTTAAATGGCTAAAAATAAAATATTTTAATTAAATTGCTAAATATATCAATGGTTAAAAATAGAAAACATGCATAAAAAAAAATTTGGACAAAAAGCTAAATGATATTTTCTTGTTTCGACAGCTATAACAAAATTCATTAAAGTAAATGTTTGGGTTTTTTGGTGTGCTCACAAATCGATAAATGACATGAGCCGTGTCATGACAAAACCAACATAATGCGTTTGCGACCAGCATGGATGCAGACCAGCCTGCGCAGTCTGATCAGGATCCATGCTGTTCGCTATCAGCTTCTCTACTTGTAATAGGGTTTGTAAGTGAACAGCATGGATCCTGATCAGACTGCGCTTTGTACATGTAAATGACCAAAATGATGTGTATTCTGATCTTTTTTTTTTCAATCTAAGGCAACTTAAGTAAGGTTACAAAAATTAATTTAATGTAAGTTATACAGTACTCCTCTAATGTGTTGACACAGTAGCAGAATCTTTGTTTCTCTTATGAATTCAAATTCATAATCAATAAGTGAATTGAGATCTTACATATATAACTGATCTGGAAGCAAACTGCATATACATGTATGTCTCAGCCTCTTATATAATACAAGTATTAACATCACTGTTCTTTTTATGTAACATTAGAACCAACTTAACCCATCCAATATCTATCATTATTTACAATGCTGCATGTTTGTAATGTCACTTTTCATTGGATAATCATGATGTTTATATAGTTTTTATATATATGTCTGCTAACAATTTATGAAGAAATCTCACATTTTCTCTCACAAAAGACTTTCTCTCAAAAAAGATGCTTGCTGTATTATAAATCTGTTATAAAGATTTCTGACAGGTTATATGGCTGTACATGTATATGAAACGGCGGTTTGCAATACATACAAAAAGACCATATAATGTGTCAAGAATCTTTATAACTAATAATATTAGCCTTTACTTACTTATCCTTGTAGATATGCAGTATCCCTTTCACCTTTTCCACAGCAGGATTACCAGAGTAGAAATGGATTGCAGATAAACCTGCCTTGGGTGTTGGACTTTGTGATTTGGGTCTCACTCCACTATCTTGTATTACCTTTTCTGAAACATGCTCAGAGTCTGTTACTACCTTCTCTAGAAGTTCTTTCTGCTCCTTTTCATCTTTATCAATAGATTTAGCCTTTCTTACTGATAAATCCTTTTTCAATACACCAGCATCTGTTTCTGAAGCGAGGTAAGAGGTCATTGAACTATGACTCGCTTCTAAATACGCTTCAATTCCCAGAAGGTCAAAGTCTGCAAGAAATGAAAATAAAAAGGAAATTAAATAATAATTGAACAAAGCTTCACCTCTTACTTTAATAAATGCACTATTTCATATTATAATAACATAAGTGTTACCAAAATATTTCCTATGTGAGACATGATGTTATGCATCCCATCCTTGTTAACTTAGTAAATATTTTCTAATAATGTACTCCCTGAAGGTATGGCGTCCTTGTCAATATGTTATTGGTAATTAGAGCATGTGTTAATTTGCATTTGTAGCACCACCTTTGAACATTGTAGATGGATCATCTTCTTTCTATTATTGGCTTATACATTTAAGCCAGGGGCATGTATACTTAACTAAAATTAATACCAGTAAAATGCCAGATAAAGACAATTAGTTCGTTTATATAATAAAAGTACGGAAATAAAAAGTATCCCAGAGTCGTTAGTTTTGATGCCCTGCTGAGTGTAAAAACACATGACTGAGCAATACTGCTGTACCAAAGGACACCATCCTATTCAATATACCGGTATATGATGTAAAAATATACCTTCACAGTTGTAAGTCTCTATCTGTATTTCATGTGGTTTCCGACAACCACGATAATCACTTAGGCCAATGGATCTCTCTTCGTCAGGGGTTGGTGGGGGTGTTTCTTCTTGGACAATAGATGCGTAACTTGGTTTATTCACTGAACTGTCAACAGATACAACAAACCCCTTTGCTGAAATGAGGAACAATTAAAGACTATAAAAAATTAGTTAATCCCAATGAGTGTGATAATTTATATCATAATGTCACAGTTCAGAACTGTTCATTTTTTAGGGGAGAAGATTGTAAGCGGCCAGATAGCTTAGTCTGCAGAGCCACAGTACTGTATTCTGAGGGTCCCGGGTTCAAGTCCCGGTCAGGCTGCACATTTTTCTCACCCTGTGACATTTGGCCCCCGACGTTGGGCCTTGACTGAATATAGCTCAGAGTTTAATTCACATTGCTCTGTAAATTCAAGGACAAATTTCAATATAGCAGGGGAGTATGTCATGGTTAAGAACTGTTCACTATTTCAGAGAGACCATGTGTAAGCGGCCACAAAGCTCAGTTTGTAGAACTGTAGTACGGTATTCCGAGGGTCCTGGGTTTGAGTCCCAGTCAGTGACTCAGTCTGCACATTTTTCTCACCCTGTCACAGTAATTTTAACATAATTTCCTCATGTTTATCAGTTTATTAATTTGGCGATGTTATAAAGTGTATGAGAAGAATTAACATTTGAATAACATAGTTATAATTGTAAGGAAAAAATGAAAAATATTCAGTTTTTTTTATCAGAATAGATTAAATAGATCATGATTTTTGATAGATATTAAATAAAATTGACACTTCTGTCAGATAAGGAAACAATTTACCACTAAATTTTATGTCTGGAACTGAGTCAAATTGATTACAGATTTCAAAACGAATATTTAAGAGTGCGACAGTCATTTGTAAACCGCACAGATCATAAGAATTTTTGTCATAAACCAGTAGAGTTTAATAAACAACCACTTTCTTTTTTTATTTTCTCTCAGGCAACTAAAAAAGCCGTACAGTATCCGTACCTAAACCGTATACAATAACATAACGATTCGCCCAAATGACAATTCGCTCCTTTGAAGATTCGTCCCTATTTAGTGACGATTCGGCCCTTTTCAAACACATTTTCATTAATTTGTAAAATATTTTCCTTTTCGGTAAATTTTCCATAAATGTTTTTTTTTGATAAACAATATTTTATTGTGATTTGGAGATAAAGTTAGAAAATCATCAATTTAATAGAACCACAGATACATAAAACAATATATAGCTTATATTTAGCTCCATGATAGAACTGATAAATTGAAATTTTGCTAATTGCCATTTGTGTGATTTTTATTTAATTGCTACAGTAGTGTTATTAAAATAAAAAAAATGCTTGATATAAAGTCATACCTATTTATTTAATTTATTTAATAATTTTGTAAAGCATGGCCACATCAGCGTTGTTTGTGTCGTGTGGAGGCTGTAAAAAGTCGCCCCGTACATTCAATCAGGGATGTATATTTCCGATCCTTAAAGATAGTTCAGCACAACATAATTGTTGTGCTTGTGGTATTTAAGTTCTTTCTATGTTGGGTGGTTCCAGTATTCCTTACTTGAATACTGTTGAATCACCCTTAGGATATGTGGCCTGCTTTTTAAATTTGTCTTTTGACGTCATATCTGTGATATGCAGGCTTCATAACCTCAGATCCCCTTTCAAAATTCCATTTTATTTAGTTCCGCCCATTGTTTTCTCGTTTAGGGCGCAGGCATTTTTTTTACTTGGGGACCATATGCCGCTTTTCATGGAATGGTACTAACGTGTCACATTGTAGGTTCCATGATAACCTCCATATGAACACATCTGCGGATGTTTCAAAATTCTAAATTTTACCAGTTCATGTTAAATGTTGAATTCTGCTTAAGCCGGTGCTAGGGGCGTGGACGGTAGTTTGCACTTGACAGTACCGTCCATGAACAGGCTCAATCAAACCAAGCCTGCAACATTTTCAATTTTGCGGCGTTGGGATTTTTATTTCACTCTATTTTAATATTCTATATATATTATTTGTTGATAATTCTGGTAATTCCAGCATATATTTTGCAGTTAATTGAAGTATTTCTATAAGCGCAACAACCAATGTCCTTAACCATTACATTACATTCTTTTTGGGACATAATATAACGTTGCGCTTATTTTCAGGATTCTCCAAGATTCTTCTCATAGATAATTATAAGATGACAACAAAAATAAGACAACAACAAAACAACAAACAAAAAACAGTAGTCAGAGACCTGGTAAAGAATAAGGCCTTTTGTTTAACATATTTATTGCGTTTGTTCGTGTAGAGTGCAACAACTGAAGTCATCAACCAACAGCCAGATAAAATCATTCCAAGGTAATTAACACTTTCAACTAGACAGATAAATGTAAAAGTAAAACGAGAGAAAGTTTGTATTTTTCCAACACATTCAAAACAATATTTATGTATGTAATGCACCTGGGTTACTGAAAATATCAGAAATGCAGAATAAACTTATGTAAAAATACCGTTTTATATGTATTTATGTGAAAAATTAAAGTGTATGTGGGAAATACATTGTTAATAATGTTTGTCCAAATCTTTTTTTATTTTGGTCGATCTTATTTTGCACATTAGAATATTACCTAAATTATATCACTCGGTATATATAAACATTTATCTCCCTTTAAATCAACCTCTAATAATCCCCCAGAAGTAAACATATATGTATAATTTCTTATTTTGCATTTTCAAATCTTTATTGACAATTTCTATTCCTCTTGTCATTGTAACGGAGTAACAGAGAAAATGTTAAGTAAGAAGTTCCTGCTAGGGGTAGGGTTAATTGGTTAGTGAAAATCTATTTGTTTAAAAGCAAAGAATCGCTAAATTCCTCATCAAGGGATTGTTCGGCAATATCATTTTATTGATTAACCTGTCCATGCCCCTCCTGTTTTTGTTGGGTCCGCCTGGGCTCCTTGCCATTGGTTCTTGTTGCTGGGTCGTGTGGGGTTGCGTTCATTGAACGCCTTTCCTTGTTGATCTTGTTTATCATATTTGCTATACTTGATATACGTCTTGATGTACTTGATAAAAACGTTGCCAGACATTTTGCAAATCATAAAACTCTACATGAATGTTAATCGGATTCTGAATTATGTGATATTCAAGCACTGCATGAGGGTCTCATATATAGGTATTCAGTGACCAATCAGTCAGCCCGCAAGTTGGAGGATGAAGAAGGTTCAATGTTTTGGGCTGACTAGGAGGCCACAATAATATGACAATGGGTCTAAAGTACAATATGCTATATATATCATACCACCCTTTTCAAAAATAATTTGGTGAGGAAAAAATCATATCGTTTAAATATATAACAACATATCTAATAAAATGCACTGAATACTTTTGGAACTAGGCGCCTCTTTCTTTAGGTTACTCGCCGCAAATTAATTTTAATAGCGGTCAGACAAAAGGTAATAGTGCCCGTTTTCATTTTCATAGTCAAAATATGTATATATCAAATGCTATCTTACTCCATATCTATTCAGGATCAAAGAATTCATATCAATTCATTAATTATTGTACCTGAAGTAACAAAGGTCTGTCAAAATGTCGAAGAAATGTGAAATATAGAGGTCATTGTACATAGTTGAGAACAATAAGTACTGATTCTGTTCGACTCGTATACAGATACAAATCAAAACCTATGCGCTTTGTCTAATTAAGGTTTATATTCTCGTCCATTGTACTTTAACGATGTATAATAACCTTCATTGCAGAGACGTTAAAATACATGACTGTATCTGGTCATTGGTGGGAACCTGTTATAATGTACGTCATACTTTTGCGGTTACTGTAATATATATTACAAATCAAGGTAATTTACGCAAATTCACGCGGTTATTGTTGACCCATTTCGTCAGAACAGCTATGTTCGCAAATTAAACAAATCATTTCTAAAAATAAATTACTGGTCCCTCGCTTTTGGCGGGAAAAATTCTCCAATGCCGGTGTCTAGTAAGAGTGTCACTTCTATTTATAATCTGTGACGTCAAAGTCGTGTCTTTTCAGGAAGTGAATGTTTTAGTTTTGTGCAGGAGCCAGGAGCAACCGGTGAGAATTATCTTATTTTTGAAGTAAATATATAGAGTTTTATGTTCGGTGTGTGTTTTCTTGTATCAGTTTATTGAAGAGAAAGTATCTCTATGGTAAAACTCGACTGTCATTTCACTTTATTCTCGCCGTAGGTGTTTTAATGAGCTCGCTGATTCGCAAAGAGGCCCTGGAAGGGGATTTGTAATTTCTGGTGTACATGTCTTAATTAATTTAATTAGCTAATAGATAGAGCTGATAAGATCTATATGCTTTTTCTGTTTTATCAGGAGATAATTTAAACTTAAAATTTAATGCAAGTAGTATTTAATTTGAATTTTCTTGTCTTAAAATAAATAAAGTGAATAAAAAAGATATTTTATTTTTCTTAATTTATAACTTGGAAAGTTCTAAACAGTGATCTCTAAATCCAATGGGATGAATTAATCAATCAAATTTGTCCAAATGTACTGATTTTTTAACTTTCAAGTTTGTTTTTCATGCATGTTTGTATGAATATATTAACAGGTGATAAACAGCAGGTTTTAAGAAAAAACATTTTGTTAAAAAATCATTGCATTCAGTTATGTACAGGTTCTACTGATTACATGTATCATTATAGTCAAAAAGGTGTTCATTCATAAATAAATTATTAAATAGAATCTAATCCTATCATTTCAATGTATAAACTTAGTTTGAACTAATATCTGAAACATTACTTTTACCTGCTTTTATAGTGTACAAGGGTAGATCAAAGTGGATTTCACAATAATTTGCAAATTGTGAAATAAGATAAATCTTTCTTACTGTATGATATACATGTACCAACAAATAGTTCTGTCTATGCATGTCTATAAATAGATCCTTTATACTAACAAACGAAATACAAGCTTGAGGTTTCTATTTGGTTGTGAAATATTTGTTGTAATAGTAGAGGATTGATTTTCTCCTTGCTGACAGGGCAAAATCTATCGGGAATATATATTGATCAAATTTTTGCAATAATCTATTCCTATACTGTAATTTACAACCGGTCAAAATGTGGCAGTGAATATAGACTGAACTTCACTTCAATCTTTTTACATTTTTGTAACAGGTAAATTAAAAATATTTTATGTTTGATTGTATACATGTACCTGTACATGTAAACATAATATGCATTTGTGTATTAATAATTAATGAGTTAGTGATTAAATAATTTAGACTAAAGGCAAAATTATAATCAACAAAAACTGTTAATACTCGAGAAAATCATTTCAAATATTGTACATGTATACAGAATAACTTAGTTCTCTCAAGACGTGTAAAGGTTTTAGATAATTTTGACATATAAGGGTACATATGTAGCTTACAGTAAAGGGACTGTTTTATATATGTGAGGAAAATATATGTGCTTGTTACTTAAATGTATTATTATGATTATCATGAAAATTATAATTATCACAAATATGTTATTCAAAGTAAGGTAGTCATTCAAAACTGTTTTGAAAGTGTTGTCTCTTTTGAAATTATGTAGCTTTTATATATATTTGTAATATAATCTTGATTTATGTTTACAATGTATATGGGTGATTAAGTGGTGTGGTTTACTGGCATGTAAATTATTTGTGATAGATGTTGTATATGTTTATATACTAGATCATGTAAAAGTAGCGCAGAGTTTATGATAATTAACTTAATTCTAATTAATAACGATAAGTTACTCCATGTACTTAATTAATTAAGTACTTCTAAAATGTTGATTACTGCAAGTAAATAACAAACCAAAAACTGTAGCATACTGATCGTGACCTGACAGGAAATTGGTATCAAACCACAATGAACATGCGCTAAAGTAACATTGAATTTCTCTGGTATTAAAGGTGCATGGGCCTGCATGTATCTATCAGTTAAGTATAGATTAAAGTTTATTTGTGCCAATTTACAAATTTAAATTAAAGTGGTCAGGCATGGCACAGCTGCGAGACCAATTTAATTTTGTAAATACAAACTTATAAATGTTAACCAGCTAAGTGTTTAAAATTAATTTAAATTTATAAAGTTAAAACAGTTGATTTACTTAAGACTGATTATCAGTTTGCCGATTAACCAAAGTGTATGTGTTACGATTCATTTGAAATAGTGCAATCCTATTGGACAAAAAATAATTTCAACCAACTGTTGGTGTGACTTAAAACCTTACCAAAAAATTGATATTTAGTATTATTAATTGAGAGAGTACAGTATTTCAAAACCAAAACCATTCAGTTTTCAAAGACGTAATGACCTTGATATGTATTTGTACAGTCGTATTGCTGTATACAGTACATTGTAGTCTTATTGTAAAATCAATATGAATGCGGTCAATATTTACAGTATAGATTATAAATTATTTAGTTCAGTTGAGACTTGTCAAGGTAAAGTGCATGGTAAGTGGGGTAGAAATATCTTACTTACTTAATAATAATATATTCTGAAGGGAGATAATAGGGTTGGTGTATTTATTTAGAGCAATATTTAAACGCACAAGGTTGGATATAGACATTAGACGGCTTTTGATAGATATAACTGTAGATAACTTATTATTATTTGAATGGTTATTATTTATATATATGTGAACACTCGTAAGTAACATAATGTTCTGTTGTATGGGAATAAAATTTTGAAAGAATTAGATATTATATATCTATTATTTTTATATTTATTTGAAACAGATGTTTTATTATACTAGTAGAATTTTCAATTTTAAGAACCGTTTAGGATTGTCAAGAAAAGCTACATTATCATAATGTTAATTAGGGAGAAAAAAGATCAGCAAAAGAAGTTTTAACCATAACCCCTAGGGAAAAAAATAGATTCAAAACTTTTAACAGTTGATCAATACCAAATCAATATGTACATGCAGTATTACTATTATACACTTGGCTAATGAAGGGGAAACACATTGACTGATATATATATATAGTACAAGGATACAGTTATTGATTGTAAATTTTGAATAGGTTTATAACGTCATAACTTATATACATGTATACTTATTACTATAGAATTCTTTTTTACATTATCAGTATATAAACATTAGGATATAACGTATAATTAGATTCATTCATAAAGTTTTATAAACAGGTTGGTGAATTTCCATTTTGTACTGGTAGTGATAATTATAGGCTTTGCTACAACAACAAATGTATATAATTATATAGATAGGCCCTACTGGCATGTTGATATATAGTTTGACCTGAAGCTGTGACCTGATTTCTGCTTAATTTTATGAATTTAACTCTGACATCCCTCTTGTTTACAATGAACTAGTCCAAATAAAAAGCAGGACAAGTTCATTAACACAAATTTAGCAGGGTTGTAAGTTATAATATATAAGTGCTGGAATATTATTAATATATATAATATATTGATCACATAATGAAGAACATATGAAAAATTAGTGTAGAACACAACAGTGTTTTTCCCTGTATACATTCTTTGGCTACCAATGTACATCTGACATCACTGTTAAATCTACTGGAAACAAGTAAATAAAACTTAGCTGGCAGAAGCTTCATTTTTACATGATTTTTAGCTAGAAATCCAATATTTCTGTAACATTGGTCATTATTAAATATTAACTCCTTTCTGTAGTGTAGGTCAACAGAGATATTATACTTGATTTTTCTCCCAAGGATGAATAAGTTCTGACCAATGATGTTTTCATAATTGTGTGCTGATTCTTTTGTAGGCTAGAGATTATATTTAAAATATTTTGCAATAATGCCAATTGTTATAAAAACCTAACTAATACCTGCTTATTTAAGTCTAACCTGCCTCTATATACTGCCTGCTGCTGCTTTATTGTAATGTCTGAAATTCCTGAAACAACTAATGCACTGTTCCAAATTCAAATCGGGACAAGTCCACTTCATAAATTCAGGTGAGGTCAGTTAAAAAACCTTAAGTTGCTGAATTTCTGTACTGGATTTGTCCAGTTTTGAATTTGGAACAGTACATTTGAAATTTGAGGGATTTCAATATTTTTCAAAAATTAATAATTGAGCTACCAACAATATAGTGTCAGCCTGGTCAGGCTGCATGTATGTGTAGACTGGCCTGGTTTTGTACTGGGGGTTAAGGCTCTAAGGTAAGGTAAGGGGGTAAAAATTATCAGTTAAAATAAATAATAAGGTTGTCTTGCATTTTAAGTCAATGTAGTTTAAACAATTAATTTTTTTAAGAAAACCACCTCATATAAAGAAGAATTTTCCAAATTGTTTTTATATAATCAGAATAATAGATCAAGGTCGTGTATAGGTAAAAAAACAGCCACATAGTTTTGATAAAGTTTTCTTGTATAGTAATTATCCTAAATAGACGATTTATACCTGGACCAAGTACACACATTTTTAAGTAATAACCAGTTAACCTGTGTTTATAGTGGTGTATTGAAGTGTAGCTTTAGTGTAGAGTAGATTAAGTGGGATAGTTGGAAATAATTATGTTGATCTAGCTTTACCTACATTTATATACCTATATAAAACAGAACAGTTGATTAACCCAATAAAGCATTTTTCGGTCGGGTGTAACTGGTTGAAAAACTGGTCAGTACTGGTACAGAATCCAGGACCCTTGTTTCTTCAACTGTTAAAAAAAAAATGTTTGCTAGTTGTACTTTATTGACAAAGTGCCAAGCACAAATGAGCCGCGTCACGACAAAACCAACATAGAGTGTTTGCGACCAGCATGGATCCAGACCAGCCTGCGCATCCGCGCAGTCTGATCAGGATCCATGCTGTTTGCTTACCAACCCTATTACAAGTAGAGAAACTGATAGCAAACAGCATGGATCCTGATCAGACTGCGTGGATGAGCAGTCTGGTCTGGATCTATGCTGGTCGCAAACACATTATGTTGGTTTTGTTGTGACGCAGCTCAAATAATTTTGTAATTGATAATTAACACACAATATGGGTTAGTGAAACTACACATTCAGTTATTTATATTGTGAGTTTGCATGATTGTATTGTTTGAAAAAATATGAAAATTAAGAAATTGGAATGAAGTAGGTAAGACTTGAGAAAACAATGAAATTTTTTTTTTAAATTAGTAACATGTTGAAAGAAAACTAGAAAATGTTTTAATTGTCTATTTTCAGAACTGAGTAAACATGGCAACTAGGAAAGACAACGAGTCTTTGTTCAGAATTCCACCATATTATTATATTCATGTACTTGACCAGAACAAAAATGTTACGAGGTTGGAAGTTGGTCCACAGACGTACATCAGGCAGGACAATGAAAGGTGAATATATGAGCCGTGTCATGACAAAACCAACATAATGCGTTTGCGACCAGCATGGATCCAGACCAGCCTGCGCATCCGCGCAGTCTGATCAGGATCCATGCTGTTCGCTATCAGATTCTCTACTTGTAATAAGAGTTGGTAAGCGAACAGCATGGATCCTGATCAGACTGCGCAGATACGCAGGCTGGTCTGGTCACGCCAGTCGCAAACGCACTATGTTGGTTTTGTCATGATGCGGCTCATATATATATAGATCTATATACTGATTTGTTTGTTGTGTTTTTAAACGTTTTTGGTTTTGAATTTTTAGCTCACCTGTCACAAAGTGACAGGGTGAGCTTTTGTGATCGCTTTTCGTCCGGCGTCCGTCCGGCGTCCGTCCGTCCGTAAACTTTTACTTTAAATGACATCTCCTCATAAACCACTAAGCCAATTTCATCCAAACTTCACAGGAATGTTCCTTTGGTGGTCACCTTTAAAAATTGTTCAAAGATTTTAATTCTATGAAGAACTCTGGTTGCCATGGCAACCGAAAGAAAAAACTTTAAATATCTTCTTTTAAAAAACCATAAGAGCTAGAGCTTAGATATTTGGCATGAAACATCTTCTAGTGAGTGTCTACCAAGTTTAACAAATAAAAGCCCTGGGGTCAAAATTGGCCCCGCCCCGGGGGATCATTGATTTTCCCTATATACATATAGTAAAAAATTAAAAAATCTTCTTTTAAAGAACCATAAGAGCTAGAGCTAAGATATTTAGCATGAAACATGTTCTAATAGGTGTCTACCAAGTTTGTTCAAATAAAAGCCCTGGGGTCAAAATTGGCCCCGCCCCGGGGGGTCATTGATTTTCCCTATATACATATACTAAAAACTTAAAAAATCTTCTTTTAAAGAACCATAAAAGCTGGAGCTAAGATATTTAGCATGAAACATTTTCTAATGGGTGTCTACCAAGTTTGTTCAAATAAAAGCCCTGGGGTCAAAATTGGCCCCGCCCCGGGGGGTCATTGATTTTCCCTATATACATATAGTAAAAACTTAAAAAATCTTCTTTTAAAGAACCATAAGAGCTAGAGCTAAGATATTTAGCATGAAACATGTTCTAATGGGTGTCTACCAAGTTTGTTCAAATAAAAGCCCTGGGGTCAAAATTGGCCCCGCCCCGGGGGGTCATTGATTTTCCCTATATACATATAGTAAAAACTTAAAAAATCTTCTTTTAAAGAACCATAAAAGCTAGAGCTAAGATATTTAGCATGAAACATTTTCTAATGGGTGTCTACCAAGTTTGTTCAAATAAAAGCCCTGGGGTCAAAATTGGCCCCGCCCCGGGGGGTCATTGATTTTCCCTATATGCATATAGTAAAAACTTAAAAGATCTTCTTTTAAAGAACTCAAAGAGCTATGGCTAAGATATTTAGCATCAAACATGTTCTAATAGGTGTCTACCAAGTTTGTTCAAATAAAAGCCCTGGGGTCAAAATTGGCCCCGCCCCAGGGGGTCATTGATTTTCCCTATATGCATATAGTAAAAACTAAAAAAATCTTCTTTTAAAGAACCAAAAGAGTTAAAGCTAAGATATTTAGCATGAAACATGTTCTAATAAGTGTGTACCAAGTTTGTTTAAATAAAAGCCCTAGGGTCAAAATTGGCCCGACCCCCGGGGGGTCATTGATTTTCCCTATATGCATATAGTAAAAACTTAAAAAATCTTCTTTTAAAGAACCAAAAGAGCTAGAGCTAAGATTTTGAGCATGAAACATGTTCTAATAGGTGTCTACCAAGTTTGTTCAAATAAAAGCCCTGGGGTCAAAATTGGCCCCGCCCCTTGGGGTCATTGATTTTCCCTATATGCATATAGTAAAAACTTAAAAAATCTTCTTTTAAAGAACCAAAAGAGTTAAAGCTAAGATATTTAGCATGACACATGTTCTAATAAGTATCTACCAAGTTTGTTCAAATAAAAGCCCTTGGGTCAAAAATGGCCCCGCCCTGGAGGATCATTGATTTTCCCTATATGCATATAGTAAAAACTAAAAAAAATCTTCTTTTAAAGAACTCAAAGAGCTATGGCTAAGATATTTAGCATGAAACATGTTCTAATAAGTGTCTACTAAGTTTGTTCAAATAAAAGCCCTGGGGTCAAAATTGGCACCGCCCCGGGGGTCATTGATTTTCCTTATATGTGTATAGCAAAAACTTAAAAAATCTTCTTTGAAAAAACCCAAATAGCTAGAGTTAAGATATTAAGCATGAAACATCTTCTAGTAAGTGTCTACAAAGTTTGTTCAAATAAAAGCCCTGGGGTCAAAACTGGCCCGGCCCCAGGGGTGTCATTGTTTTTAACTATATGTGTAAAGTAAAAACGTTAAAAAATCTTCTTTCAAAAAGCCCAATGAGCTAGAGCTTAGATGTTTAGCATGAAACATCTTCTTATGGGTGTCTACCGAGTTTGTGCAAATAAAAGCCCTTGATTTAAATTGGCCCTGAAACGTTGGGGGGGAGGGGGGGTGAGGGGGGGCCTATATACAGGTGAGCGACCTCAGGGCCATCATGGCCCTCTTGTTTTATTTTTTTGGGTTTTTTTTTTGTGTTTGTGTGTTTTTTTAAGTGGCAAAATTTTATAAGGTGTACAGTCCCCAGAGCAACATCTTTTGGATTTTTGTTGATGCTAAGAGTGGTTGCTGTAGAATGCACAAGAGCTTGACATATAATTTCTTTTGATAATTGAAAAAAAATAGAAAAAAATTAAGAAATGCCGGCAAATATACCCCTCTATACAATATATTTATTGTATAGAGGGGTATATTTGCCGTTATTTCTTAATTATTTGCTTATATTTTTCATTTATTGATAGAATGTCAAGCTCCTGAGGTAGGAAGGTAAGATTTATTGTCCAGCCTTACCTGTTGAAGAGTACTGTTGTTGTAGAGAGGTGGTTGTTCTACAGAGGTTTGGTTGTCCAGTACAGGTTGCACTATATTTTATTATTGTCCATTTTTTTGATGACATAAAAGAAAGGATACTAAGTTGACTGTGGCTTGATGATTTAATTGTCTGTCTGTTAACACAGAAATATTTGGCTCAGATTCTGCTGGGGTCATGCAAATGTTTTGTCATATGACATCAGTTGGGTTTGTTCTGGGAAAAAAAAAATGTTTTTTTTAGAGTGGTACAAATTAGCACAGAGCTTAATAATTATAAGTCTCTAAAATAACCCACCCGGTTATATTCTTCGCAATTAAGCATTAAAACCAACAAAAGGAAATATTCTGTAGTATAATTAATTATATTTATACAGGTTTTTTTCTAGTTGATGATGATAAAAAAAAATGAACAGTTTCCCATTTAATTGAATATTTCTGTAAAATAACGAAGATTTGATCGATTTTAGGGTGGTTATTGGCCCAGAAAAGATGATCACAGTGCCACCCAGGCATTACTGTGTCATCGAGAATCCAGCCTTGAGAGATAAAGATAACAGTGTTCTCCTTGATAAGAGCGGTCAAGTCCGGCTTTTACACGCTGACCAAGAGATCAGACTTGCCCAGGATCCCTTCCCACTTTATCCTGGAGAGGTTCTTAAACAGGTTGGTCTGTTTATTCTTTCTTAAAAATTGAGCTGTGTCAGGACAAAACCAACACAGTGCGTTTCGACCAGCATGGATCCATACCAGCCTGCGCATCTGCGCAGTCTGATCAGGATCCATGCTGTTCACTATCAGTTTCTCTACTTGTAATATAGTTGGTAAGCAAACGGCATGGATCCATGCTGGTCGCAAACGCACTATGTTAGTTTTGTCGTGACGTGGCTCAAATAATATTAAGCTTTATTTGTTGTATTATAAGTGATGTATTAAGAAAATATTGATGAAATAAAATGCTTATTTTCATTTTCCTATTTTCACTTTAAAAATTTATTTTTCACTGCAGTGAAATATATTTTCCATATTTTCACTGGTGTCTTGAAAATTATCATATATATTTTCATACCACTTGATGAAATAAATCCTTTATTTATAGAAAAAAGTTGAATCTTGATTAAAAAAAAATTTTATCAAAATTTAAAATGTATCTAAATGGAAGGAATGATGTTTGTAAACTTATAATAAAACTAAAATTAGGTATCATTTAACCAGGGCTCAACTTGCAAAGCTGGTCATATTTAAGGAAGTTACCTTAAAATTTTTATTGTCAACAAGGATCATTTCAAGTGATATATTTTGTAATTGTATATTTTTATACTGTTTACTTCTTTAAGATTTTTATATACCTCAATCATGTATCTACTGATCATATTTAATTAAGGAAGTAACGTCAGAAATCCTATCTTCAACAAGTCTCATTGCAAGTTGCTGTGTCACATACACTCTTCCCTATAGGGTGCATGATACACAGTCTGTGAAACGTAATAAGGCTAAAAAGGAAGCAATGTTAAGATTAAACTACCTGCACAAAGATATAATTTATCTTGAATAACTTCCTTATTCTTTATAAAATTGATATTAGGTCAGTGGTCTTGTTAAAAACGATAAAAACATTCTAAACATGTTCAGTGTACATGTAATTGTAAATTAACTTTTTTGTAACAATGTGTCATTTACATAATTATATAAAAAGTTTTCAATAATTTTTCAGGCTGTAACTCCGCTGAAAGTTGTGGCCCCTAACTCGGCCTTAAGATTACGTGCAATATTAGACTTTGAAGATGATACAGGGGAAAAGAGGACCGCTGGTGACGAGTGGCTGTTTGAGGGACCAGGTAAGAATCCCAATCATCTTTGTTGGGTAGGACAGAAAGGTTAAATGAGTGCATCCCTTGGCTGGTTACTTTGGACAAGTTTGACTGTATTCACTAAATACCTACACAGGTGACAATATCTTAACAATGATGTGTATCTCACGTTAATGTGCAAGTAATTATATGAAGGTGTATACCATTCACCAAATTGGTCATTTTTACTTTGAAACAAAAAGCCAGCAACAGTCAGAAATAAAGAAAGCCGAAATTATAAACCCCTTGTCATTGCAAAAATCGTACATTAGCATTATGTACTTATATGTACTTATTGTACAAGTCCAGAGAATGGGATTGATTGGGATATTTGTAATGAATTTTTGGTGGGGACTTATTTTTCGGAAACTAAACAAATTGTTTCTTAAATTACTGCTTTCATTTAGGTACCTATATACCAAGGAAAGAGGTCGTGGTAGAGGAAACGGTTCGAGCCACTATCATCAAGCCTAACCAGGCCATCCGGTTACGTGCACGTAAAGAATGCATTGATAGAGAGGGTAACGCACGTGTAACAGGTGAGGAATGGGAAGTGAAGAAGACAGGAGCTTACCTGCCAGGAGCGTATGAAGAAGTTGTAGATATTGTTAATGCATATGTGCTAACGGAGAAGAAGGCGCTCCATATGAGGTCGTTGAGGACATTCAAGGATGATTTCGGTGTTACACGTAAAAACGGTGAAGAATGGCTTATCACCATGGACATGACAGAAACACATATCCCGAATGTGTACGAAGAGGTCAGTTTCTTTTTGAAATACATACATTCTCAGGATGCATATTCTCATGATCTATTAATGTAGTATATAATAAAGTAATCTGACGAAAATTATAAACAATATCAATGAAGAATAATGGTATCGGTAATGGTTGTGGTATAATGTATTCTTTTCTGTTTTGTTGATTGAATTTTTACTACTTTTCTTTGGAAGTTTGTTCCTAACTAAGTTACTTAGTGCAACATATTATTTTTGAACATTGATTAAAAAAGAAAGACAGAAATACAAAAAGATGATTTTAAAAAAAAACAACAACACCAAAAACTCAAACCTTATTTAAATTTAGATTCTTTAATTTATTTTGTCATACAAATTTATACCTGTAGGTTGTTGGAGTTGTCAACATCACATCTCTCAGTAACAGACACTACTGTGTCATCTTAGACCCTGTAGATGAGAAGGGCAGACCACAGATGGGAAGGAAAAAGCTGGTCAAGGTATGTATAGTCTGAAAAGATATTTAATTAAATACAGTGTATCCTTAAGAAACAGAATGAAGTCTAACTGATTGCTAAGCTCAATATGGAGAGTATTTGAAAAGTAATCTAGGAGACGCTGGTTGGTTCCTCGGGCAAGGCGTAATTTCTCCATGACCAATTGGTCTTGGACATTGATTCTAATGTTCATTTATTTCTCACTGCTGATTTAGTAATGATATTAGTAGTTGGTCACTTGTGGGGAAATTAATTTATTGGTTAGTTTTCAAGGAAAGCTTGTTATGCCCCCACAATGTGGGAGCATATAGCGTTGCACTTGTCCATCCTTCCGTCTGTCAGTCCGTACGTCCCGAAATCTTGTGAACGCAACTCCTCTTAAACCGGATGGCAGATTTTGCTTAAACTTACAGGGATGAACAACCTTAATGTGTAGATGGTAGTAAAGGAAGGAATTTTCGCTGCGACCAAATTTAACAGAATTATGGCCCTTTGTTGATTTTTTCACTTTATACTATGTAGAAATTTTGTGAACGCAACTCCTCTTAAACCGGATGGCAGATTTTGCTTAAACTTCCAGGTATGAACAAACTTAATGTATAGATGGTAGTAAAGGAAGGAATTTTTGCTGCGACCAAATTTAACAGAATTATGGCCCTTTGTTGATTTTTTCACTATATACTATGTAGAAATTTTGTGAACGCAACTCCTCTTAAACCGGCTGGCATATTTTGCTTAAACTTACAGGGATGAACAACCTTAATGTGTAGATGGTAGCAAAGGAAGGAATTTTTGCTGCGACCAAATTTAACAGAATTATGGCCCTTTGTTGATTTTTTCACTATATACTATGTAGAAATTTTGTGAACGCAACTCCTCTTAAACCGGATGGCAGATTTTGCTTAAACTTCCAGGGATGAACAACCTTAATATGTAGATGGCAGTAAAGGAAGGAATTTTCGCTGCGACCAAATTTAACAGAATTATGGCCCTTTGTTGATTTTTTCACTATATACTATGTAGAAATTTTGTGAATGCAACTCCTCTTAAACCGGATGGCAGATTTTGCTTAAACTTCCAGGGATGAACAACCTTAATGTGTAGATGGTACCAAAGGAAGGAATTTTTGCTGCGACTAAATTTAACAGAATTATGGCCCTTTGTTGATTTTTTCACTATATACTATGTAGAAATTTTGTGAACGCAACTCCTCTTAAACCGGAGGGCAGATTTTGCGTAAACTTCCAGGGATGAACAACCTTAATATGTAGATGGCAGTTAAGGAAGGAATTTTCGCTGCGACCAAATTTAACAGAATTATGGCCCTTTGTTGATTTTTTCACTATATACTATGTAGAAATTTTGTGAATGCAACTCTTCTTAAACCGGATGGCAGATTTTGCTTAAACTTCCAGGGATGAACAACCTTAATGTGTAGATGGCAGTAAAGGAAGGAATTTTTGCTGCAACCAAATTTAACAGAATTATGGCCCTTTGTTGATTTTTTCACTATATACTATGTAGAAATTTTGTGAACGCAACTCCTCTTAAACCGGATGGCAGATTTTGCTTAAACTTCCAGGGATTAACAACCTTAATGTGTAGATGGTAGTAAAGGAAGGAATTTTTGCTGGGACCAAATTTAACAGAATTATGGTCCTTTGTTGATTTTTAGTTTTCAACTTGTGGCACATGTAGTCCAAAAATATTTGACCTAGAGTCATAAGATTGACAGAACAGTGGCGTGTGGGGGCATCAGTGTCCTATGGACACATTTCTAGTTTAAGTGGGTCTTCTAAAGAGTTATTAAAGAAAACATGTGTTGCAAAAATGATTTATAAACAAAATCAAAATAAGTCATATGCCAGAAATTTAGACATTCATGATGCATGGTTTGAAAATTTTGATGAAATTATTATTTGTTTTACTTCATTGCATTTCTCACCACAATTTAATCCTTAAATGGAATCAGAATAGCTTTTTTTTCACCACTTCAGAGCTTGGTAAGACTTGGCCCTATACTGTAGGCTGAGCAACTTGAGAACTGTCATTAAGATATCCAAAATTGATAATAACTTTCCTATGAATCAAAACAGGATAGTTTATTTAAAAAAAATATGGTATGTGTTGATTCAAATACTTAAAATGTTGAGGACTAAATACTGCTAAAACATGTGCTAGGGAGGTGAAAGATGTAGCATCTTCCCTTATATGTCATGGCTAAATACAACCAAGTGAGCAATTTTTGACAATCCTTTTTTTGTTTTCATTGATATGCCCTTTATTAGAATGTTCAGGAATAAATTTTAAAATGTGACCATGAATATATTTTTTGATTTACAGGGAGAAAAGACATTTTTCTTGATGCCCGGTGAGCGACTTGAGAGAGGAATTCAAAATGTATATATCCTAGGTGAAGACGAGGGTCTCATCCTGAGAGCTAACGAGAGTTTCAAAGATGGCGTAAGTAATTTGAATTATTTCAGAAATATTCTATATATATAAATTACGTGCTTAATGCCAATAAGTAATGCAGTAATGAAAGCAGCGAAAAGCAGCTCCTGAAAAATGGAGGATTTTGAGTTTAATTTTTAAACATTTAAACTTTCTAAGCTGAATGGGCTTCTAATTGTATGTTTTCACTAGATAGACAACTTTCAAAGTTAGTAGAAATATAAAAACTATATTTTTGAATATTGAATGTGAGGAACGTATCCAGCTACCTTATTGAACTGGGTGGTTCTACTTGGGTGCCAGCTTGTGTCTGAAATAATGCAGAGAGGGAGAGCCAAAGTTTTCCTCCAATAGTCAAGCTGGAAAGTCTTAGGCATGACTTTCACACTGTTGATGTGACTTAAAATCCAACAAAAATAAATGCATGAACAAGTACATCCAACAATTTTACTATGAGATAATGATACGTGTTCATTTAGATTTCCATGATTTTTATTACACAGACTATATTGTGATCATTTTACATGTAGAATGTTAAAATAACTTTCCTAAACATTATAAAGGAGGTGGATCGTAAGCCAGGAGATAGATGGATGATCAGAGGCCCTAAAGAATATGTTCCCCCCGTAGAGGTAGAGGTGGTGATGAAACGACAGGCCATTCCCCTTGATGAGAACGAGGGTATATATGTCAGAGATGTTAAAACTGGCAAGGTATACTTGATTATTTTACATTAATGCTGCATGCCTCCAGATGAGTCGAAATATTTCACGAAAATCAGAGTTGAGAAAAAATGTACTGAAATTTTATGAAAAGTAAAATGATTGAAAATTTTGGTAATAGTTTCCATGTTATGGGCTGTAATGACTGAATTTGTAGTAGTTTTCACCATAATTCTACTGTGTGACAAATACAGTTAGGGCTATATTAGCATATTTTGACCTCATTTTAGTAATAAACACAGATTGTAAGTTCTGTTTGTAATGTGGAAATAACTTTCTTTGTTCACTTCACAATATAGTGCTTTTCAAAACATTTTTCAAAATTTTCATGAAAATTAACATGAATCTGGAGGCATGCTGCTTTAAGTTTGAGAATTTTCAGTAATTTTCTACAGAAACATATATATATAGTTGATCTATGCTTAAAGTTAACCGTCAAGATTTCAATACTTCTGACACACATTTACACCCATTAATCAGCAATACTTGATGCTTTATCTAGGTGTAGCCAATAAATTTTATTGCTCTTGTTACATCAAATCATATCTTTTATAGTACATATATGAGGGATTTCTTTTTAATGATAAACTGGAAATCTTTTTCGGCTGTACTACTGGAACTGTTTTCAATCCTGTAGATGAAAAAAGATTATTTTTAGAAAAGTTTATGATATACACATAAGGATGTTAGTAAATGTTTATTATTACATTTAGGTAAGAGCAGTTACAGGGGAGACCTACATGCTAAATCATGATGAGGAACTCTGGTCAAAGGAACTTCCTCCCGCAGTCGAGAACCTGCTAATGGCAGCTAAAGACCCGCTAGCTGACCGCAATACGAAAGGTGCACCAGAAGCCGGAAAGGCTCGTGACAAGACACGGGTTATCACATTTAGAGTGCCACACAATGCCGCTGTACAGATTTATGATTATAAGGAGAAAAAAGCTAGGTAAGAATGGTAAATATGGCGGGAAAATTGGTTGAAAGAAAGTCGTCTGCTGCAATATTGTTATATTCTTTTTAATTTTCTGTTTACATGACATATAATATTGTGGTATCATATAATATAGTGGTATGATAGTGTTTGTTGCGAAACCTCCGGTGTCCATAGCCAAGTGATTATGGTTGTTGACTTCTGACCACTTTCCCATCACTTCTGTGGGCTCGAGACTTCCTTGAGATTTTTTTTCTTTCATGTGAGGAAGCCAGTCAGCTAGCTAACATTACATTTGTGGTTCTATTTGGGTGCCCCTTCATGTTTGTGCGAAGGGACACCTGAGGTCTTCGATCTTCCTCGTCATATGACCTCTACTAGGATGGTGCAATGTAAAAAAACAACCAAAACAACAAAAGAAACCTGTTATGTAATAATGTAGACACTAAAATTTATGTACTTGTATGTATGAAAACTTGTATTTTTGCACAATTGATATGTGCATTTGTACAATAAAGAATATTATGTCATGTATTTATCATGTCAAGTTCATTTTTCTGTAAAACAAAAAATTTTGCCACTTTTTCAGAGTTATTTTTGGACCAGAATTAGTTATGCTTGGCCCAGATGAACAATTCACACAGCTCAGTATTTCTGGTGGTAAACCAAAGAAACCAAACATGATCAAATCACTTTGTCTTCTTCTCGGACCAGATTTCTGCACAGATATCATTGTAGTCGAGACATCTGACCACGCAAGGCTCTCACTTCAACTGTCATACAATTGGTAAGTAGACTGAACAGCACATTTAGAATGTGATGCTAAGAAAAAATTATAAATATATATATGTCATGAATTTTTTTTTTTGGAATTTGAAATTCAATTAAAATTAAATTTTATTCCCAAGTTTAATGATAAAGATTCCATAAGTTTCAGAACGGTTAGAGTTTAAGGAATGATAAATTTAGTTTATACGAATTTATTTTAGTTTGATTGTGTTGGAAGCTATAAACTTATTGAAACACTCTCGAATCTGTTCCTGGAATTAACCAGTACTTGGCAACGAGTGTAAAATTTCTTGCTCAAGGAAACAACGGCTTTCCGCTAACTGGGTTTGAATATTTGCGGCCAGCAGTCCTTAGATTACTAGTCTGACGTGTTGACCACTCGGCCACGCCGCCACACATATTGTAATAGATACAACGTACATGTTTTGTTTGTTTTAATAACATCATAGTTTGCTTTACGTTTTATGTGACTTGATAAAGGTTTTCAGGACGACAGCTAGATAGATAGATTCTCTTGTACATCTGTTTTCCTAAAATATTTATAATGAACATATCTACTATAATCCCTTTTAACACTGTTGATAATCTTGCTTGGTAGTGCTTCTAACATTCTAGCATTTTGCAGGCATTTTGAAGTTAAAAGCAAAGACGACACCGTTGAGTCTGCCAAACTATTCAGTGTTCCTGATTTTGTAGGCGATTCTTGTAAAGCTATCGCATCTCGTGTGAGAGGTGCTGTTGCCCAAGTCGCCTTTGATGATTTTCATAAGGTATGTTCAAAATGATTGTTGTAAGTATTTAAAACATTTTGACTTTTCAGGCACTTTGGCATAGAGAATAAGAAAGATGGCGTGGATGCTGCTAAATTGTTCAGCGTGCCAGATTTCGTTGGTGATGCTTGCAAAGCTATCGCCTCTCGTGTCAGAGGGGCCGTAGCTCAAGTGGCTTTCGATGATTTCCACAAGGTATCGCTTTTAGAAAAAAGAATGTGTGTGGTTTTGCAAATTCCCTTAAACCATTGATTTGATACAAAAAAATTAATATAAAGAGAAAATTTCTTAATACATGTACACCTGCCTGCTGTGCTATGTTATGAAATTTCGATCCAATTCCTCTAAGTTGTCAAAAATCTACTCACCAGTGCTGAACCCAAGAGTAAATTAATAATTCTATTCAAATCCTTCAGAATCCATTTAATTTTATAGTAAACACGAAAAATGTATCTTATAAACCTTAAACTTTTAACACTTTTTAACTTTATTACCAAAACTTGTTTAACATCAAACGTATTTCCAATGGTTTTTGGAATGAAAAAAAATGTTTGTTTTAATACCCCCCCCCCCCACCCAGCCTTCGGAAAATGTTAGTTAGGGGCATTTTATAGAAATAATACGTTGCTATATGTTGCTCATTTGAGTAGGGATTATACCTTTTAGCAATGATGATGTGCATGGGCCATTTGTTCCTAGGGAAACATAATATTTTTTTTCTTACACATTAAGGAAGTTTTTTTTTTCAAAATTCAAAAAGTAATTTTCATAGCTATGGGTAGCTGATATATAGCTTTACACACTTAAAAAGATACAGAACAAATGTAGTTAAAAAACATTATTATAAAAAATTATGTACATACTCTGTACAAGTTCAAAGTTTCAACATCTCATTTGTAAATTTTAAATGGTTGGTATTATAGTTAAAGTGTCTGCCTCTGAAATCAGAGGTTGTTGGTTAAATCCCTACTTTGATGACCACCATGTTTCCTAATATTGTTTATTGGAGCCGGGATAAAGATTGGTTAAAATGAGCTCTTTTCCAATTTAATCGTATTCGAGCTGAAATATGTATATTTAACTAGCACCATGGGTAGACTTTTTACTGATGACATGTTTTTTGCTTGTTACAGAATTCAGCTAGAGTTATCCGATCGTCTGTGTTTGGTTTTGATGAGAAGGACAAAGTTCGAGATGTGTTTGTTTTCAAGCAGAATAATCTATACATCACAAGTATTGATATCCAGTCCGTGGAACCTGTCGATCAGCGTACACGTGACTCGCTACAGAAATCTGTCCAACTGGCCATTGAAATCACCACCAACTCCCAGGAAGCTGCAGCCAGGTAATGTCATGTCTTGTTATTTTACAGGCTCGAAATCTTTAACTCTAATGTGCTGAAGTATTATTTAGAAGTAACATTTCTACAGTTTTGTTATAAAAAATTATCATATTTTTGTCATTTTAGATGTATTTTAAAGCTATCCTTGTAGTTTTGGTGGTTTTACTCCGGTGCCCATTTGTTCCTGAAATATCGACAGAGGGGCTCTTGAGGTCTGCCTCGGTTAGCTGGAAAATCAACATATGACCTATACTGTATTGGTGCAACGTAAAACCTAACAAAACCAAAAACATCAAATAAAAGTTCACTTTTAAGTGTATACATTTTGTACATGTACATTGAAGTTTTCTGTTGAAAAAACAGTTTAGCAGATATTTGAAGAATGACAATTTCTTTTTATTTTCACAGACATGAAGCTGAACGATTAGAACAAGAGGCCAAGGGTCGTCTTGAACGTCAGAAAATCAGCGATGAGGCAGAAGCAGAAAAGGCCCGCAAGGACCTGCTGGAGCTACAGGCTAACAGCGCAGCTGTAGAGTCCACTGGTCAAGCTAAGGCCGAGGCACAGTCCAGGGCCGAGGCTTCAAGAATTGAGGGCGAGGCTGCTGTTGAACAAGCCAAATTGAAGGTATGTTACTAAATGTGTTACTTACATAAGGTAACGGATATTTATCACAAAAACCTAGGTGAAGGAGTGTAATAAGGTCATAAAATAAAAACGATATTTCAGTGTAATAATACTTCAATGTGATGTCATTTGCAATATATTTAAATAAGACGTTAAAGCGCATCGAATAAAAAAGTACTCTATTTATAAGTAAACCATTTTTAGTTTGGATATTTGATAAATAGTATATTATATTTGTGTAGATTCAATGCTAGATTTGTTGAACTCATTATATAAAACAATGTTATGCTTGTCTGAGGCTTGCATAATATGATTTTATTCAACATGTACAAAGATTTAGTGTCAGTTACTCTGATAGTCCTTACTTTACCTTAACGTCCTTACTTAACCTTAACCCACTGAATTTATGTATTTTGGTTTGTCAAGCATTTATTTGGAACACCCCATTAAAATTAAAGGGATGTCATTTAAAGCACAAAAAAATGAGCAACCAATACTTTAGAGCCTGACAAATGGTGCATAAATTTATTGACTGGCCTGGCCTTATTCTTGTGGCAAAGGTTGATTACCTTTGGTTCCAGGCTAAGGGAACCGTAAACATTATTTTCACTTACAGCTTTAAAATATGATATTTTTCATGCAATTAAAGGGAGACCACTGAGTTTTTTTCACATGAGCTGAACTAGAAAACGTTTTTAGCTCGACTATTCGAAGAAAATGAGAGCTATTGTAGTCGCCCCGGCGTCGGCGTCAGCGTCCGCGTCGGCGTCTGCGTTGGTTAAAGTTTTTTGTAAAGTCAAATATCTTAAATATTGCTTGAGATATTCAATTGAAACTTACAATACTTATTTATAGTAACAAGGTACATCAGATTGACAAGTTGGATAACTCTATCTACAATATTGCCAGAATTATGCCCCTTTTTAACTTAGAAATTTTGGTTAAAGTTTTTTATAAAGACAAATATCTCAATTATTGTTTGAGATATTCAATTGAAACTTACAATACTTATTTATAGTAACAAGGTACATCAGATTGACAAGTTGGATAACTCTGCGTACAATATTGACAGAAATATGCCCCTTTGAAACTTAGAAATTTTGGTTAAAGTTTTTTTGTAAAGTCAAATATCTCAACTATTGCTTGAGATATTCATTTGAAATTTACAATACTTTTTTATAGTAACAATGTACATCATTTTGCTAAATTGCATATCTCTGTCTGCAATATTTGCAGAATTATTTGCCCCTTTGAAACTTAGAGATTTTGGTTAAAGGTTAAAGATCTTCAAAGATATTTACTTGAAACTTTACACATGTACTTTGGGTTATAATATGAGGGTCATAATTGTATGTCACTGACCAAGTTCCATAACTCTATCTTGCATTAAGGCTGATTCATATCCCCTTTTCTACTTAGTCTCTTGGATAATGTTTACATGCAAGCTTTACATATCTCAATAACTATTAAAGATATTTATTTAAAACTTCACATATGCATTTAGGGTCAGAATTGTAGGTCACTGACAAAGATCCATAATTCTATCTTGCATTTAGGCTGATTTTTCTTCCTTTTTTCAACTTTAAAAATTCATGGTAAAGTTTTGCTTGTAAGCTGTTATCTCCATAACTACTGAAGGGTTTGTGCCTTTTTTGGGACAATTTTATGCATTCGTAATAATAAAGCAGTGATTTACTTGATAAAACAGCTTAATAACAAGCCTTTGTACCTTTTCTGTCAATTTTATGTATTCATAGGTAATTAGTATTATTATACTCAATAAAGCACCCTTGTGACATTACCTTCCAAATAGTCAAGCCAATACTGTATAATTAGACTCTCTCTAAGACCTATAACATGAATTTATAAAAAAAAATTAGCCCTTTTGTGAACTTAAAAAATTTAACATTATCAAGGCTCTTTTACTATCAAGCAATTAGAATAGTCGAGCGTGCTGTCCTACCGACAGCTCTTGTTTCTTAAGCAAATCTGGACTGCTATAAATTATATGGTTAATGTTTTACATAATTAATGCTCATGGTTTTCATTATATAGGCACAAGCCATGAAGATTGAGGCGGAGTCTGAACTTGAGAGGTTGACCAGTGCCAGAGAGGCGGAGCTTAAGTTTGTAAAGGAACAGAATGAAATGGAATTGGCCAAATCCAGAGAGACTGCCGAGATCGAGACAGTTAAGTTCAAGCAAATGGTGGACGCTATTGGTTCGAGCACCCTTCAGGCCATTGCCACGGCTGGTCCGGATCTTCAGGTCCGCATGCTCCAGGCTCTTGGTATGAAATCAACTGTGATCACCGACGGCACCACACCGGTCAATTTGTTTAACACGGCCCAAGGACTAATTGGGGGAATTGGAGGTGGACATATGGTCCCTTCAAAACGTGCACGAAGAAATGACGATGATGAGGATGATGATTAGACACAAAAAAACGCCATGTTACGCCACCGAATATCAAACGGTCTAAAACAAAAACAAGATTCTTGATAAAATTTTGTGAAGATTGCACTGTAAACCTTGATTTTGTGTTTTACATATTGTGGTAGGGGGTTGGGTATGTAGTTACTGCAGATATAATGTACATGTATACATCATAAATGAACAATTACTCAACAAGTATAAAACCATTATATAAATGTATTGTTTGTACAAAATACATACATAGGCCCAAATATTTGTTTAAATATGTATTCTGTTTTTGTTTACTCGAACTTTAATATATATTTATGTTGATAAAGACATTTTATTGCCTGGCTTAGGTCCATGTATCACTTGAAAGATAAAATATTTTGTTGCATAAAATCAAATCCATACCTGAAATGCCTCATTGTGTGTTGTAACATATGAACTTTGACCTATTTTTCTGTGATAGTTATGTATTGTTTATTTTCAACTATAAAGCATTGATTTGTTTTGAACATGTTAGTATGTTGATTTATCACAAGATGTTTTTGTTTTTTTATTTTTTTTTTCTTCTTATTGTTAACAAGTCATATGACAAATTTTCACATTTGAATGCATTCGTTACGGATTTTTCATTCATATTTTATAATTGTAGATAGAATATATATGAAATGAATATATTTCATTTTTTTCTATATTACCTTTTTTTTAAGGTTACTGCTAAATTCTATTTTATTTCATTACGCCTAATAATGATACTGCTGCTTTCCTTATCAGTGTTAGAAAAATTTTCAAATCTGTTAAGACATAAGTGTAATATATATGTAAATCATGGACAAAATATATTGACATAAATATAATGCTATGTTGCAAGGGACACAACCTGTGTATATTTGTGTAGTATTGTTGGATATTTTTTATAAAAAAAATATTTGATTTTTATGTTCATATATAACACATATATTTATGTATAAAGTGAAAATCTGGTGTTAACATGTATTTTGAAATAGATGTTACAATTTCGTATTGTCTGTATCAGGTACGTATATTAACGATCGGCAGTCTGGATGGATTATCTGCCACGACAGCATAATTTACCGTTATTGATTTACTGTATAGAGTTGCGGATACCGTTAATATACGTACCTGTCTGTATGAAGAAAAACAAACAAAAAAAAACAACAGCAAAATTCTTCATAAAGTGTGCAATGGTTTACAGTAGGGTGAGAAAATGGCACAAATCCAGTTAAGAATTAACACAAAAAATACGTTTTTCAATTTATTTAGGAGTATATTTCTACATTATCATTTGCATATCATAGTGTTATAGGGATTTAAACCGCAGTGGAGTTCCTTTAAGACAAGGTCAGTGGTGACCCTTGATTGGACTAATTATGTGCGGGCTGTGAGGTGGCAATCTTAAGGTTTAATGGCTTGAGGGTACAGTGCAGACAAGCTTTCTACTAACAAAATGTTTGGGATACAGATTAATATGTTTTGTAATGTTTTCAAATTATTGTTAACATTTTTTTTTCTTGTTCTTTTGTCATGAGGTTTCATTTTGTAAACGGAATGATGTTGTGCTTAAATATATTTTTTCTACACTTTGTTTTCTAAATTGTTTTTTTTTATATTTCTTACACTATGTGATAAGTCAATCACCTCTAAAACAAAATCGCCTTTTGTTGTTTATTTCTTTAATATATTATTTATAGATGCGTACAAATAAATATTTGACATAAAAAATGATGTTTGTTGTTTATGTGAATTTAAGTGTGTAAATGATTATTTATACCATGACTTTTTAGCTCACCTGTCACAAAGTGACAGGGTGAGCTTTTGTGATCGCTTTTCGTCCGGCGTCCGTCCGTCCGTCGTCCGTCCGTAAACTTTTGCTTTAAATGACATCTCCTCATAAACCACTGAGCCAATTTCATCCAAACTTCACAGGAATGTTCCTTTGGTGGTCACCTTTAAAAATTGTTCAAAGAATTTAATTCCATGCAGAACTCTGGTTGCCATGGCAACCAAAAGAAAAATCTTTAAATATCTTCTTTTAAACAACCCTAAGAGCTAGAGCTTAGATATTTGGCATGAAACATCTTCTAGTGAGTGTCTACCAAGTTTGTTCAAATAAAAGCCCTGGGGTCAAAAATGGCCCCGCCCCAGGGGGTCATTGATTTTCCCTATATGCATATAGTAAAAACTTAAAAAATCTTCTTTTAAAGAACCCAAAGAGCTAGAGCTAAGATATTTGGCATGAAACATCTTCTAGTGAGTGTCTACCAAGTTTGTTCAAATAAAAGCCCTGGGGTCAAAATTGGCCCCGTCCGGGGGGTCATTGATTTTCCCTATATGCATATAGTAAAAACTTAAAAATCTTCTTTTAAAGAACCGTAAGAGCTAGAGCTTAGATATTAAGCATGAAACATCTTCTAGTGAATGTCTACCAAGTTTGTTCAAATAAAAGCCCTGGGGTCAAAATTGGCCCCGCCCCAGGGGGTCATTGATTTTCCCTATATGCATATAGTAAAAACTTAAAAAATCTTCTTTTAAAGAACCCAAAGAGCTAGAGCTAAGATATTAAGCATGAAACATCTTCTAGTGAGTGTCTACCAAGTTTGTTCAAATTAAAGCCCTGTGGTCAAAATTGGCCCCACCCCGGGGGGTCATTGATTTTCCCTATATGCATATACTAAAATCTTAAAAAATCTTCTTTTAAAGAACCATAAGAGCTAGAGCTTAGATATTTGGCATGAAACATCTTCTAGTGAATGTCTACCAAGTTTGTTCAAATAAAAGCCCTGGGGTCAAAATTGACCCCGCCCCAGGGGGTCATAGATTTTCCCTATATGCATATAGTAAAAACTTAAAAAATCTTCTTTTAAAGAACCCAAAGAGCTAGAGCTAAGATATTTAGCATGAAACATCTTCTAATGAGTGTCTACCAAGTTTGTTCAAATAAAAGCCCTGGGGTCAAAATTGGCCCCGCCCAAGGGGGTCATTGATTTTCCCTATATGCATATAGTAAAAACTTAAAAAATCTTCTTTTAACGAACTCAAAGAGCTAGAGCTAAGATATTTAGCATGAAACATGTTCTAATGGGTGTCTACCAAGTATGTTCAAATAAAAGCCCTGGGGTCAAAATTGACCCCGCCCCGGGGGTCATTGATTTTCCTTATATGTGTATAGCAAAAAACTTAAACTCTTCTTTGAAAAAGCCCAAATAGCTAGAGTTTAGATATTAAGCATGAAACATCTTCTAGTAAGTGTCTACAAAGTTTGTTCAAATAAAAGCCATGGGGTCAAAACTGGCCCCGCCCCAGGGGTGTCATTGTTTTTAACTATATGTGTATAGCAAAAACTTAAAAAAATCTTCTTTTAAAAAGCCCAATGAGCTAGAGCTTAGATGTTTAGCATGAAACATCTTCTTATGGGTGTCTACCAAGTTTGTTCAAATAAAAGCCCTGGGGTCAAAATTAGCCCCACACCAGGGGGTCATTGATTGTCCCTATATGCATATAGTAAAAACTTAAAAAATCTTCTTTTAAAGAACTCAAAGAGCTAGAGCTAAGATATCTAGCATCAATCATGTTCTAATAGGTGTCTACCAACTTTGTTCAAATAAAAGCCCTGGGGTCAAAATTGGCCCTGCCCAGGGGGTCATTGATTTTCGTTATATGTGTATAGCAAAAACTTAAAATCTTCTTTGAAAAAACCCAAATAGCTAGAGTTTAGATATTAAGCATGAAACATCTTCTAGTGAGTGTCTACAAAGTTTGTTCAAATACAAGCCCTGGGGTCAAAATTGGCCCCGTCCCGTCGTTCATTGATTTTCCTTATATGTGTATAGCAAAAACTTAAAATTTTCTTTGAAAAAACTCAAATAGCTAGTGTTTAGATCTTTAAGCATGAAACATCTTCTAGTAAGTGTCTACAAAGTTTGTTCAAATAAAAGCCCTGGGGTCAAAACTGGCCCCGCCCCAGGGGTGTCATTGTTTTTAACTTTATGTGTATAGTAAAAACTTAAAAAAAATTTCTTTTAAAAAGCCCAATGAGCTAGAGCTAAGATGTTTAGCATGAAACATCTTCTTATGGTGGTGGGGGGGGGGGGGTGCTATATACAGGTGAGCGACCTCAGGGCCATCATGGCCCTCTTGTTTTATTATACAGTAGGAAAAAATCGGGGCCTCCTTGGCTGAGTGGTTACAGTTGTTGACTTCAAACTACAGTTCCTCACGCTTGTGGGTTTGAATCCCGCCAGTTCAAGGGAGGAGACTTTCCAACTAGCTTACGAAGTGTTGGTGATTCTAGTCAAGTACCTGTTCGTGCCTGAAATATTGCACGGAGTGGCACCTGAGGTTGTCCTCCAGCACTAAAGCTTGTAAGTCGCCATATGACATTTACCGTGTAAGTGCAACATGAAAAACCAAAAAAGTAAGAAACAATTATTTCATAATGGCCCCTAAGCAGTCATTATTATAGCACCAGTACAAGTTTTTCATATTGGCAATTATTTAATGGGCCCATAGAGGTAATTTATCAAGATACAGGTATTTAAAAGGTCTACATTGATAATCATAGAAAAAGAAACTAGGTACATTGGCCATTATTTAATCGGTCTTCTGTGGAAATTATAAATTCTGATTTGCCAGTATTAACTTGGTCAACAGCCGTTATTATAGAAAGAATAAGTACAATACATGTATATCATTTTGGCCTTTACATAGCTTAGCATAGGAAAAGAACAAGTTTTTCAGTCATTATTTAAAAAAAGAACAAGTTTTTTCTTGCAAGCCAATATAAAAGAGGACAAGGTTTTCATGCAAGCCATTATTAAGGGATTCATATAAGCACGGACCTTCATTGACAATTAAGGTCCGTGATATCGGCTATCATAGAAAAATGAGGAAAAAAAACATTCATGCAAAAGAAAACAAAATATACTGAAAATACTTAAAAAGGTTTTACTTGTTTAATTAAGGTCTTGTTTACCTAAATATGGAAACCATCGGACATGGCATTCAGGGCTCGCTGGTTGGATCTTCGGGCTAGGCGAAATTTCTCCGTGAAATTTAATCTCGGACAGTGAGTCTTATATATGGTCATTTTATGTCATTCAGAAATCATGTGGTAGTCGGTAGTATCAGTCCTGAATGTTCCAGTTTAAATTTACATTTTCTATGTTTCTACTTAATGTAAATTCCGTTATCTGAGCACCTTCTTTCCTCAGTTCCTGCCTCTGCTTTTCTATACCACTTATGGCAGTGGCACATGCTGCAATATTTATATCATCAGACTCAGGTGATGTCTCTGTGTCATTTATGTTACATTCTGATTCAGACAACTTTCGCTTAACTCGTTTTGCTTTCTTGACAATTTCTTTCTCTTGCTTGATTTTCTCTTTTTCCTGTTTTATTTTCAGCCTTATTTCTTGCTTCTTACGTACTGCATCTCATCATTTTCGCCTATAATGATACCTTCCCTTCTATCCTTTTAAGCTTGTTATTTCTGGACTTTTCTTCCTTTACCTGTTTATGCTATCTTTTTCAGTCAGTTCTTCTTCGATTTCATTGGTCGTTAGAACCCGCGCTTTCTTTTCCACTTTACTACCGGGGGCAGTTTTGCACTTAGCATCAAATGTTGGCGTGACCAAGACATTTGGAAGATCTTCTGAAATTAGCAAAGCTGTCACAAGTGGGTTCAATTTAATCGTCTCTTGGGGGCGATTTCTGCTGTATATATGACTTGTCCTTTCAGAGAAAACTCTTTCTTGTTTCCTAGCGAAAAGTAGGCCTATTTCATTTTCTTGATCAATTGGTTCAAGGGCAACAACCTTTTCCTTCAAGACGTTCCACGTTTGATACGTTCTGTCATCTGGCAAGTCAATATTAAAGTTCGAACATTCATGGTAACACCTCTTTTTCTTTGCGCAAGTGTCATCTCCATTATAGCTGCCAAAGCCAGTTCGGGGGGGGGGGGGTTCTGTACTATTAAATCAGCTATCTCACCATCATTGATGACTGGTTGAGGCATCAGTCTACACTAGCAAGTATCGTTTACCCGTCTTCACCTACTACAAAGGGGATGTCATCAAACATAAAACCGTGGATGTCTGTAGGACTAGAGCATGTAGAGAGCACACTGTTGAAATCAAATGCTACATCTTTGCTACCACTGGGAAACCTTGTAGGTGTTGCTGTCATAGGATGTGTGTTACCAATGCACCAATAAATAGATTCAGACTTAACGTTGGAATTGTCAAATTTAATGTTGGTTTGTTAAAGCCTATGATAATATAGACATATAACAACAAAGAAATGTAGCTTTATAGTGCCTTTTCATTTATATCATAGTTACTGTTAATTAGGTTACTGTGAAGAATAAATTAAAAAAAAGTATAGAAATTGTGGTAACGGTAACTCGTCAATAGGGTCCCGGAGTCGTCAATGACTCTCTATGTCAAAAGCTACGCATAAGAGCATTTTTTTAATCAAAAGGAGCTCACTGCTAAAAGGTTAAGGTTTAGGTTTATTTGAATAAGTCAGGGCCCATATGGGCGGGTGACAACATAAAACAGTACATACATACAAAATAACACAAAATGGCAAATAATATGTAAAAACATATACTACAAAATGGCAAATTAAAATATAATATTTCAGAACATCAACACTTGTTTACTTTGATAATCAATCGTCTGCATGGTACAGAATACCACTTCGCCACAGACCCCTGAATTTGAGTGTTGTCGTCGACAAAGTAGGAGAAAAACTTGTTTTTTGGGATGAATTTTTATTGTCATATGCGAGGATGTTGTGTACTTAATGGATATAACATACAAACCATATAAATATAAATAAACTGTTAACCTTTCAAAAAATGCCCGCTCGAAAACTTTTGGCTCACGTGATCGAAAGGGAGACAACAAAATGACAAATTACGGACTCTGACGAGTTACGGTTCTTTTACGTTAGTCGGTCATTTGCGGGAAAAAAACTAGTAATTAATATACATGTAATTAGTTATCAACGAAAACCAGTTAGGTGTCCAGACAGTCCACTGTGATATAACAAAACATGCATTATATATTATCGCAAACAAACAACGCTCAAGGTTGGACTGATCAGTCTATCAGTGTATATGGAATTTGATGCAGGTTGGCACTTTGACAACAAGCAAAGGTCCAGAAGTAGTCCATGAACTTGACGTCTTTTTCCTAAAAGAGAAGAGCGCTTATTAAGGATTTCAGACTCTAATTGGCATGTTTGAGAATATATAAAATTTCACATAGTCGTTATTAAATCCAAATTAGTGCCATCGATAGGTTTTTGCATTCGTAAATAAATAAATAAATTTAATTAATCAATTTACCTACCTACATATCCTATCTGACCTCTAACCTAACATAACCTTATTTATTTTTTTATCTATTTTTTATTTATTTATTTATTTAATTATTTTTATTTATTTATTTATTTTTCTATTTTGCTAAAACTTTTATCAGCATATTCATTTTTAATAACAGACCATTCAAATTCTAAACAAGCCTCAAAAACACACGACGAACGTCAAGCTATATATTTTTTACAAATCATTCATCAAACGCATGAAATTAAATAAACCTAACACATGTACGTATATCTTGTAACTGGCATACGGTAACGCATAAAATATTCTTTGTGCTTAGCAAACTGACCGAGTTTATCTTATTGATGGTATGCTTCTATATATAAATGTATAATGTAAGTACATACATTATAAAGGACATATGCACTTGAATGAAAGGTGCTCCACTAACTTATGAAACACAATTTGAAAATTAACTGGGAGGGGGGAGACTTAAAGCCTTATGCCTCCAGATGAGCCAATAAATTTCAAGAAAACTTGCGAAAAGTAACCGAGATTTTAAGGAAAGTAAACAGGGTCAATACAGAAGTAATATATTCCATGTTGTGTGCCATTTATGTAGTGTATGACAGAGTTTGTAGTATTTTTCACTACATCACTACTCCGTGACTAACGCGGAAAGGGCTATTTTGCATATTTCGACGTTTTTGTACTTTACATGGGTTGTAAGTGCCGTTGTATGATAATTAGCATGAATCTGGAGGGGTGGTGCTTTAAAACGGAAAAATATAAAAAAAAAAGAAAAAGAAATATACTTTGTATTAGATTAGAAAATAAAAATCTATATTAAGTGCGATTTTTAAACCAAGTTGAGTAAAAAAAAAAACAACTGTTCAAGTCACCTATTTACTAATATATTAAAGGGAAGATTTTTTTTATATATGAGAGAACTCGAAATATTTTTTCCGAGTCTTTTGCACCATCTGATGTAAGAGTGGACAATTGTATGCGAAAAAGATCGCTCCATTTATCCAGAATTTTATTTTATATTGTTCAAAATTACCTAAAACTGAAAATCGTTGGACGCTTTTATGAAAAAAAAAAAACAACTCCTCTAAAGAATTTTTTTCTTTAATATTTTGTTCTTCATTTTAAAACATTATGCCTTCTTATTCTGAAATGCATTTTTGTCAAGTCGTCGATGGTATTTTGATCATGTTTCAATTTTCATTGAGACAGAGCATCTACTTTTGGTCATTTAAAAAAAAAAGTACAAGGTTTCTGTCTGCTCGACAACAGCGGACAAATGCCCCTTGGTAATAACACATTTTATACTTTGACATGTAACCTCTATTTCAAACATGTCGATACATTGTCAAACATTCTACAGTACTTTAGAAACACAACTGTGTAATCACGTGATACTTTTTAGACATGATATACTTATCTTTTGTAAGTGTCAAAAGGACATCCGTGATAGTTGTCAAGGCCATCATAAGTTTGGCGATTTTTTGTATATTTCTCGGCCCTTTCCGTCAAACTTCAGATAGTGACACGAACATAACGGAAACGGTAGTTTAGTTTATACCCTACAAAATATTAACTTACGTAAAGCAAGTAAATACTTCGGCTTGCAGAAAATGATAAAGTAAACATCATTATTATTTTTTTTTTTTGCAAATTATTACTTTTTGTACAAATAGCATGCCAGTTAACGATGGAATGTATGTCTAGGGGTATACTAAAATTGAATACATTTTTCAATAATATTTTACCAAAAGACCATGTACACTTCAGATGACAATTGATGTATTCTTACTTATAATGCAAAAATTAAACCCATACCAAAAATCACGTGGTAAAAACTTCTTCCCGTTTGTATTATTTCCCAAAACGGCGAAGTGCTCTTTATAATTATTCGTTATTGGCGAAGTGTCCAAATAATTATTAGAAATTGCCACAGAGGTTCCCCTGATCGGGGTAGACGAATCAATAAGTTCGGACAATTCCGGTATATTTCGCCACTTTCCGTAACAGTAATTTTCGATACGACCATAAGCATCAAACAGCAAAGATGAACATAATCTCAGAAGTATTTGAATTGACAAATATAATTAGAATATCAGCATTTCAGAGCCGAATGGTTGTACAGATCACGAAAACATGTAGACCCAGTCACAAATCGTCTAAAATTTGACACACATTCCCTCTGTCCACTCACTTAAGACATGTTCATAATATAAGCACACGGTAATACTAAAATTGAACATGTATTAGGAAATCACGCTTAAGTAAAATGAAAGAATACAGCAAAAACTTTATTTGATTATTTGTTTTGTTTGTACATAATTGCGTTGTATATTGATAATCATTTAGTATTTATTTAAGCGTTTGCAAATTTTCAGGTTGCTAGGTATATATAGTTTCATAAGTATAAAAGTTTGATCAGTTTAGGGCAAGCAGTCTAAACTGTGACGATTTGTTGTTGGAATTGATCGCGGATTGGTGGTAATACATCAGCCGGCAAGGTAATTAGATATTTGCTGTAATAATCATGGAAGAGTCCGTTTTTTTAAAAAAATGTTTTACAAGGATATTTGGGATGATATATGTTATTTAATAAATTTTATAGTCTGTTATACACTAAGATATGAAGGAAGGAGACTTTTTAAAAAAATATATATAAAAAAAAAAAATTAAAAAAAATGATATAGTAAATAAAAAAATCAAATTAAAAAAATCAAATACCGGTAATAATAATAAAAAATGATAAAAATGAAAATTAAAAATAGATAAATAAATCGAATACTCGCCTGAACAAGAGATATTTATGTTCTTGACCCTCGCTCATTTTACAGTATAACTAAAATGGCGGTTTCGTACCGATGTCTTTTACTGGCGTTGCTATGCTGCCAAGTGAACCTAATGGAATGTTTTATGCTAGCAAGTAGGTCACTTCCAGCGGTTAAATTGAGCATGTTAAAACCACAAGGGATCAGATTTTCATTTCCAGGTAATGTATATTAATAGTTAATATCAATAGATAAGTAAAATGAGCCGCGTCACGACAAAACCAACATAATGGGTCTGCGACCAGCACGGATCCAGACCAGCCTGCGCATCCCCTCTGATGCGCAGGCTGGTCTGGACCCATGCTGGTCGCAAACGCACTATGTTGGTTTTGTCGTGACGCGGCTCAAATTTATAGTATCATAGAAACGAGTTAGTTACGAGCGTATTTAAGTCATGTTTCGATTTTCATTGAGGGACTTTTGGTCATTTTTTAAAACAACGTCGAGGGTTTCTGTCCTACATATTCTGTTCGACAACAGTGGACAAATGCCCCTCTGTTATAAAAAATATCGAGGCCAAAAGGTCAAGACGATCTTTTTTTTTATCAGAAACAACCCAAGATGTCGCCCGAGCAAGTATTATATCCCCGTTACTAACGAGTGTCATATATTATAACTGTTTTATCGCAATTTCATTATTCAGGAATCAGGAAAAGAATTGCTGTCTTCGGTGCTTTCTTCTCTCTAGTACCCTGCCTTAATTGTTACAAAATGAAAACCCTAGAAAAAAAATGAAATTCCAACTTATGCTGTCGTTAGCAACCATACAGCTATATATAATATGTCAGTCAAGTGCATGCGCATTGTTCAGTTGTGTTTGATGTCGCATTTTTTTAAATCTCCTATTTTAGGACGTAGGTAATGTATTACCCTTTTTCAGTGGTAATATTTTTATCAGTTGATGCACCCTTTTCAGTTTTCGGACTTGTATATTGGTATTACTTTTTTCAGTGGTAATAACTCTTTTAGTTGACGTACCCTTCAACTGTATATAGCAGTTGAGATGATATTCCTATATGAATCAAGGAGAAAGAAAAATAACAGCACTGTTAAATATCAATACATTTTTCAAATCCTCATTTTAAGTGTACTGAATATAAAAGGTTAGAAAGAACAATGAAAAAATCCAAACCAGGCGATAAGCTTATTGAAACACGCTCGAATTCTGTTCATGGAACTGACCACTACTAAGCAATAAATGTAAAATTTCTTGTTCACGGACACAAATGCTTGTCCCTGACGAGGTCTTTCATTACTAGTCCAAAGTGTTAACCACTCAGCCAAAGCCATCATTCTTAAGCCAGGAACTTGACTTTGTGACAAGCAAAGATTTGTTAACAACTTTGCTTTTTGTTGTGATCAGTAAAATCCCCGCCGCCTGGAATCCGAAACACCTTCCTATGCAATTCCTCGCATGTCTCCGGGAATGAAGGCCAGCGGCCAGAGTTACAAATGACGGGAACTTAACGGGTTCTTCAATATGTACATGCACCAAGCATTTGTAATTTAGTACATTGGTATTACAATTTACATTTTGTCATATAGAATGCCTTAGCAAGATTTTTTATTAACCGTACATTAGTTATTTTGTGTGCATATGTTTCATTTAGTATGCCGCAAGACTGGAATAAGATTATTATTACAAATTTGTCATGATAATGCGATAATTTCAGTTAACTGAATAAAACGAAAAGAAACAAAACAAAAAAAACCCCGAAAAGCAGAGACTTTTTATAACGAGTAATACTATCTTTTTGTATGTATGTATGTATATATTTCAGATGTAAATGGCGTTTCCCTGGTGTCATACCACTATAGCATCAATTCACCACTGCCGGACTTATCTGCTGGGCAGGTAGGAGTTGACGTCAACACAAAAACTGGTAATTTTACGAATGCGGCCATTGGTCATTTACATAACTTAATATGTGCAATAAAGTATCAAAAAGTAAACAATATCACGGATAAAGCAATATCACGTTTTAATCATTGAAAGTGTAAAAAAGCACTTAGATAATAGGACATTGACTTACAATTTTAGTGCGTCAATAGGACATTGTCTTACAATTTAAGTTCGGTACTAAGATATTGCCTTACAATTAAGGTTCATTAATAGGATATTGTCTTACAATAAGAGTTCATTAATAGGATATTGCCTTACAATTACAGTTCATTAATAGGATATTGTCTTACAATTAAGGTTCATTAATAGGATATTGTCTTACAATTAAGGTTCATTAATAGGATATTGTCTTACAATTACAGTTCATTAATAGCTCATTGTATTACAATTATGGTGAGAAAATAGGACATGGTCTTACAATGAGAGTTCATTAATAGGATATTGCCTTACAATTACAGGGCGTTAATAGGACATCGTCTTTCAATTATAGTTTGTTAATAGGACAAGATCTTACAATTTGAGGTCATTAATATGATATTGGGCGTTTATTGGACATTGTCTTACAATTAGAGTTCATTAATAGGACATTTCATTGTCTTACAATCATAGTGTGTTAATAGGACTTGGTCTTACAATTAGTGGTCGTTAATAGGACATTGTCTTATGCCAGAGGCCCGTATACTATAATTTTATTCAATTCGTTCAATAAATTTAGTATTAAATCTATACACTCATTCAATATCCTCTATATTTGTGCTATCAATGCTAAACATTTTGTATTAGACGAAACAAAGACGGTCCATCGCCTGCAACATTAATATGCAGCGGGTTTGTGTGTATTGAACAGCTATCCAATGAAAATGGACGTTACAAACATGCAGTGTTATCACATTGCTCACATGAGTTTTTTTCAAAATGAAAATGAGTAACTAAAGTATTTAAATTCCAATTGCACCAAGTGGTTTTATGTATTGCAGGTAACGAATGGGTACATGAAAATTCGAATGTGGTTGTGAACCCTGGGGATACAGTTAACTATTGGTACAACGTCATACAAAATGGTGAAGGTCACGTGGTCAAAGGCCAGTCATGGACGGCGTCAAGTGAGTTCCCACCAGCGTTTAAAAAGAAAATTCCTTTAGAATTATTAGTGAAAAAACATGTTCATGTACTTTTCTTTTATTTTGTTTAGTAATTGAACTGAATATGCGAACTGAAAAATAATACACGCATATTTATAGTTTGTAAATCAATCTTTTTTGTACTGACCTGTCACGATATTATAAAGAAATTTATCTCCGTCGATATTCTAGAAATTTGAAAATCAAAAGTTTTTTTCGTGTAACAACAATCAAATACACTTTTAAGACTAACAGCATTTCATAATTATTAATTTCCTTTTTTTTAAAGATCCAACAAACCCGACTACAACAACCACAACGACAAGAAGACCAACAACGCATGCCCAAACACAGACGCCTGCTAAAACTACAAAATCTATCTTTAGCAACATGCAGGCGTATTACAACAGTTTGAATGGTTCTGGAACTACAAACACAGGTTCAGGAACAGTAACTTCCGGTACCCAGTCAGGGACTTCCGGTACACAAAATACCCAGAATACCCAGAATGTTGTATCCGGAACCTCGAGTCAATCTACTTCAGGTGGATCATGCGGTTGCCAAGGCAAATCAATACGCCCACCAGGATCAGAATTATCCTGCACGACTTTTCCATGTATGATATTCGAAGATAATTTTGATTTCCTAAACTTGGATGTTTGGGAGCACGAAATTACAGCGGGAGGAGGCGGAGTAATATTTCTTTTTAGTAACTGCAATGTTAAAATAATTTGTAGAGAACTGTTTTCTTTGGTGATTTGCATGGTTTGATCAGTTTGTTTTAAGTTCCTAATGAGTTGCCAGTTCAGCAATTCCAGAATACAAGCTGATATGTATAAGTGACCCACACAAAGTTTCACAAACACACAATTTTAGATAATGAAGCATGCAACAGTTAATCAACAAAAATGATGATTTTATTTCTTACATTTTATCAAACACTATATTTTCCCCCGTCCAAAATGGTCAGCAATTGTAAGGCAATCATCTTATATCTGTACTTGCATGTTTTCTAATTTATAAAACACGTTCTTATATATTTCAGAACTGGGAATTTCAGTATTATACAAACAATCGTACCAACAGCTATGTAAAGGATGGGAAATTGTTCATTAAACCGGTAAGAATGAACTTAAACAAGATATTCGGACCACAGGTGTATTTTGATATTTGATACATGTTTTTAATTCAAATTCCGTTATTTTTCACAACAACAAAAAAAAAACAATAAAAAACAATACATGTATACTTAATAAAGGTATACAACTCGCCGCTCATTTTTCAGCACTCATCTTAATATGAGCTCCTTAACTCCAACATTTTTTCACCAATTTACAAATGGTAGGAAAGTGAAAATAAAGCTGTCATTACAGTCATTTCAAGTTATAAGAAGATAGGTCATCACGATGTCACCGCAAGTCTATGTCGACAGGGTTTTGAAAATTGAAAATTACCCGGCTAAATGGCGGTTTATTCGAAACGAATGGATTGTTTATATTGCTTATATAAATATAATAAAATTATATTATTATTTGCAATAACTGTTTAACCAAAACATCATATAAAACAATAACGAACCTACTTTGTTCTGATTTGTCACTTCTCAATCCAAAATGAAAGTTCGGAATCAGCAGAGTAAAAAATCTTCCCTTAATTTTTGTATGAAGTATTTTCATTGGTTATGTGAAAACCTCAGACCAAAAAAAATACACTTCAAGAAATAATGGGGGAGAGCACTTAGCTTCACCCGTTGCTTGTATTACGATTTGGAATTTGACATATCGGAAAAACGGTATATATACGGTTGTGAATGATTACAAAATATATAGTCAAACAGATTTTTAACAAGTAAAAAGGACACCTTAAATAGAAGAAAAATCATCACTATCGATATGCTATAATTTAATTTCAATGTTTACAAAATAGATATTTTCTTAAAAGCTACAAGAAATAATTATCAGATTGCTACCATATTTACTTTTTGTATTGAACACTTTAAAATAACATACGTTTGCATGTTAAACAGGTACACTTCGACCGAGTATCTTTTTAAAAGATGCTTCCCGTTTGTGCGTTAATTAAGTTGACAAAGTCGCTGACTTCGGATTACCTTTACTGCTGTGAAGGGGGGGGGGGGGGGGGGTGGTTAATCCTACAATCTGGATTTTCAAAATAAGGAAGCTATTCATTATCCTCAAAGAGGGTCGTTGTTTTTAATAAAGAACCTATCGACCTGAGGTCTTCCTCTATTAACCAGCCAAATAAAATTGTATATGCGCTGTTCTTTTTCTGTTTTCAGACATTCACCATCGAGTCAATAAATGACGGTCCAGACAGTTTGACGAAAGGATCTTTAGATATATGGGGTATGTAAAATATAAACATTTTGGGTTGCAAGACAAAAAAAAAGTTATTTCGAGGGAAGAAAGAATGACAGAAGCGGTAGCTGATAGTGATATGTCTTCAGTATCGTCTGTAACGTAGCCGAGTTGTTAAGATTGTTGCCTTCAAACTTCTGGCCATTCACGACTGTGTGTTCGAATCCCGCCAGGGACTATGGCTTCTTTCATGTGAGGAAGCTATCCCGCTAGCAAACGGAAATATCGGTGATTCTACACAGTGCCCGTTCGTGCCTGAAATAATGACACGGAGGGGCACCTGAGGTTCCACACCCAACATCATCCCCCCCCCATAAAAAATGCAGTAACTACCTTTATGAGCAATAAGTTGAAACCATGGTTTATGGAACAGAATTAATGCATTTATTCTATCTTGCTTGATGACATTGGAACTTGCATTATGCTTAATTCCATCTTGCTTGATGACATTGGAACTTGCATTATGCTTGATTCCATCTTGCCTGATGACATTGGAACTTGCATTATGCTTAATTCCATCTTGCTACATGACATTAGAACTTGCATTATGATTGATTCCATCTTGCTTTATGATATTTAAAAGTTGCATTATTCTGGATTCCATTTTTCATTATTTCATTCAAACATTTCGTAGTGACCTTTTCTTTCATTGAGTGATAACTATTAAAGTGGAACAAGCCATTTGGAATACTAAAATGTTAACGTCTTATACCTTTATGTATAAGCTACCTTTCTTCATGCTCTATACAAACCATTTACGGTTTAGTTTTTTTTTGTATTACTTTTATGTAGAAGTCATTCAAAATTGACTATTTTTTGTTCCCTGGTGGATTTTGTTAAAATGGGACTTATTTGATTTACAGCTCGCATGGCGTGATTACCATTAGCTTTCGCTTATATCCATTATTCAGTGTTTATGATTAATAAAGCTCGGTGTCTGAGGCTTTGTGGATTATGGTTGAACTTCTTACATTATGATAAACAATTTAAACAATGTCTAGCGATTTGTGAACTGTTAAGGGGCGAGAACTCTGTTATCGATATCAACGGATTTTTTCCATGATCCGCCTATCATCGGAATTTTCCGTAGATGTATATATTACGGAATACCGTTAGGGCCATCGTGGTTATACGTTAAAATACAGAGGGCGACAATGCTATAAATACGTACCAAGCGCTTAATACATTAATTGCAGTGGAAAGAATATAAATACAAGTAGTAAGGATTATGCAATATAATTTTATACATGTATATGTATACAGTCCAATAGAAAAAATATGCTCGTAAACAGTTACTGAATGGGGCAGTTATACGTACAGTGGCGGATTCAGGCCTTGGCTTAAGGGCTGCACCTACCCCCAAAGATACGTTGATGAACTGGGATGGAATATATACGTGTAAGTTTCATGCAATAGTGGTCATAGTGTACTCCCTTATCAAAACATAAAATTATAATGCTGTCATCCAGTTGTTAAGCACCTGCCTACGATTGCGAAGGTCTTTATCTAATGACTTGGACATTGAAAAGCAAAACTTATTAATTGGCCTTTTAACTTAATAAATGTCTCAGTCACTAATAGTGGCGAATAGGTATGTAACACATTAAAATATACATGTATAATAAGGAAAGAAGGAAGTTGTTTATTTTTGTGACATGTGCATAGTCAATTACAAATGTTGGGCATATGTGTATCTGATTATAGATCAGACATCCCGCACACACCACCACATTCACATACATTTGTGCTTAAAGATATACTATGCACATCTTTCAGTAATATATTTTTATCACAGAAATTTATTGAAATCTATAAAATTCTTACTAAATATGTTTTATTTAAATAAAAACACATACACATAATGTATAGGAATCTGCTTTCCTTATTACGGGCAAGTAAAGTTGTGCCTGTCTTTAAAAGAAACTTCCATATATATTTTTGTAATAACACTATACATGAATATTCATACTGCCCAATTACAGTGTAAAGTATTTAAAGCACAATGTTTGTGTGAAGCCAAATTATATTTATTTTATTTTACAAAAACAAAATCAAGTTTGTACTTTACTAAGTCGTGGCCACGAGTTACTAAGTGACATGTGTGTGTTTTTATTTATCTCTTTAGTTATAGCCCTTTGTTGGGACAATTCTATGATAGAATTTGTCATTTTGTACGTACAAAGGCCTGTTAAGTAATAGAAAGAGCACCGAAACACGAGGTTATCTGATTTGTACGAGGGGGCGTAGCCCCCGAGTATTAATCAGATTACCGAGTGTTTTGGTGTTCTTTCTCTTTTGTATCATAGTCAAACATAAAAACACGTTCCCTGTTGTTACAATATGAAACCCCGGCAAAAATGAACCAATGAACGAGCATCTAAAATTGACATTTCTGTCGATTTCACTTTCACTGCCGTCACAATATGTAAACCCCAGCAAAAATGAGCCAATCAATGGGCATGCTCTAGAGTGCGGGTAACTAATACCCGCACTCCAGTTAACGCACTGTGCATGTATATGTATACGATTTAACCCTGACACATTTTCAAAAGAAAGGTCTCCAAACTATGATACAACATTGTTTATACCATAACTTGAGAGGGACTTAGTCCTGGTTTATTTTATTGGGAAGGGACATTGCTCATGGACAGTAGATATCCTATAAGGATGTTTGAGGTCAGAGGTCAGATAAACATGACACTTCATGCAAAATCCTTGTCTGATGAATGATTTAGAAAGAATAAGCCGTAGTTTATATAACCTAAAAAGATCAGTAGATGACACCAAATAATTTTTAGGCAATTTGGTCAGAAATCAGGGTCACAATGACGCTAAATCTTTGACCAATCAATAACTTGTATAAATGGCACTTTTACGGACAAATGAAGTAGGTGCATCCTTGTTAGGAAAATTCATATAAATAGTGTAATTTGATGGGTTATTTATCTCGTTCGCACGACTTAACTTTTTCTTGGCCACGACTAAACTTTCTCGTGGCCACGACATAGTAACTTGTTCCAACGACATATTTATCTCGTGGCCACGACTTAGTAACTCGTGGCCACGACTAAGTTATCTCGTTCCCACGACTTAATTACCTCGTGGCCACGATTTTAGTAACTCGTGGCCCACAACATAGTATCTCGTTCCCACGACATAACTATCTCGTGGCACGACTTAGTAACCCGTAGCCACGACACAGTATCTCGTGCGCACGAGATAAATAAAAACACACACGTCCACCTTCGTGCCACCTTAAGTTTGATAAAAATTCAATTTCACTTATCACACCACGCTCAAAAAGAAGTGTAAACAATTGTATAAGAGGTGAGTTGCCACTTGTAGGATGAGTTATTAGAGACATATATAACTTTTTTTCCACATGCTGGGGGAATCTTCAAAAACACGCACTTTTCGTCTGTCGCATCGTGTTCTCCTTTTTTTTTAGTAAATTAACATGTCAGTCCCCAACTAACACTGTTCTGTATACGCCCCTAATAAGTGGACGTAACTTTGTTTACTCCACGTGCCAAAATACGGGATCATCCGGAAAAATAACGGGATGTATCGACAAAGCGACACCTGCTGTTCATAATATGAAACACAAATTATTGCAACTCGCATTTATGCTTACTGCCAACTGCTGAGTGCGTAACTGTCACATGCGACTATAATATCGCTATCGTTGTCATCTTCGTTGTCGATGCGCACTGATCATGCATTGCATTATATTTGTAATCAGTGAATATATTTGAAGCATATGAATGCTAAGAAACATCAAATCAGCCAATTATTGATCTAAAATGAATAGTTTAAATTTGACATTAATGTCGACAATATAAGTGGCGGCAGATTTATAGCAAAAATTAAAGAATACAACTACCATGTTACATTTTTATAGTTAATAAAGAATGTTATGCTGAACACCAAACATAATACGTTGTCCCTTAAAAAAGATGCAATTAAACATATAGCATATTAAAATATGTGAGTTTGATGGTTTAGTAGGGAACACACAAGGTTGCAATTACATGAAAGTGCATTCAGTAATAATAAAGGCATGATTGAATTCAGCAAAACGCAGGTTTTCATTGTCATAAAGAAGTATAGAAGCAAGCATAATGTAAGTTCCGATATCATAAAGCAAGATGGAATAAATGCATTAATTCTGTTCCATAATGGTTCAAGGTTAAAATACTAGCGTAGTACAAAGTAAACATCAAAATGAGGTTATGAAAACGTGTGTACAGTTTATTTCTAATCAACGTTATCGAAAAGCTGTTGTAAGAATGACACATAACAAAACAAAAATCCCAAACAAAAACAAATTAATCTTCAATATGAATATTTTCTGTCAGGTTCTCAGCCCGGTGATGTATGCACTGCAAACAATTTCTGGGGATGCAAACGAGACGGTACGCCAGATCACATCATCAACCCCATCCAATCAGCACGACTCCGTAGCTCACGTGGGTTTAATTTTAAATATGGCAAAGTCGAAGTTCGCGCCAAAATGCCTACAGGAGATTGGATCTGGCCGGGTAAAACAAATTATAAATAATTTCTCTTTCTTGACGTTTCATGTACTTTCTTAATAGATAATGCTTAAAATCCAAAATTGTCACGAATCCGTCACACATAAATAAACTTATTATGCGTTTCGGCGCAAAGTTATGATATACATGTTTGTATATATGCTTTGGATATATAAGTGATGTAAGAATAGAAGTCACATGAGACATCTTTGAGGTTCAAAGATCCCATCAGATTTTTCAACGTAAACATTGCATTTTCAATGAGACAGGAAATGACCTCTTGACACGAAAAAATATAATAAATAAATAAATGCAATGTATACAATTTATAATTATGTACAGTACATGTAGTAAAGTATGATACAATAAGCTTTAGTCAGCATAAATCAATATATATCCAAATACAGAACGGTATTTCAAAGTATTTACAAAGTGGAATTCGTTTTCTTCATTTAATTTACAAGTCAACTGTATTTTTCATTCAATTCATATTAAATTTGAACATTTTTTCCAGCTATTTGGATGTTACCGTTGAGAAATGCATATGGAAGATGGCCAGCTTCTGGAGAGATCGACATTGTTGAGGCCAGAGGTTATTTGGCTTTATAATTATTGCAATGTGCTTCAATTTTCATAACTGTTATTAATTTATGGATTTGATTTATTCTTGGACAAAAGAACATTAATGACAAAACTGATGTGGTGAATAATTCAAATGTGATCTTGACCTTTGAATGACCTCGACTGTCAAGGTCAAATATGAAATTTATTTGTTTAAAAAAATATGTTTTGTAGTAGTACCCTTTACTGTATCCTTCCTGTTGTGACTTTAGAACTATGAAAAGTTCGAGCGTGACCCCCGCTATGAGATGGCTTTTGTTGGAAATTTCCATGATAAATTTTGGAGTTATCAAACTTAATTTTTAAGTTACTAGTTACAAAGTTAGCCAAAAGTACAGGGTCAAGTCGGATGGCACGGCTTTGAAACATCTCTATATACTCGTGGCAATGACTTGTTTAAACTACTAGTACCCTGTAAAAGTTTGGTGGCTCTCAAATACGTGGGCCCATTAAAAGCCTTGACAATTTCCCATCAAAAAAGTTGTAATAAAACAAAAGTCTACTTACCTAACTCATTACAGTTATTAGGAAAATTTGTTATTTCTTTGTTGCTAGGAAACCGTGTTTACCATGATGACAAAGGTCATTCGCAGGGAATTGATAACGCTGGAAGTACACTTCATTTTGGATCCGATTTCTGGCACAACAAATGGCCAAAAGCCCATGGAGAGAAGTAATGATTTATTGTATTAAATAATATATCTTTAGTGAAAATACATGCATACCCTTATGACAATCATGAATAATGTAGTGACAAGGCCGCATATATTTGTAAAACAATTTTGTGCATTTTTATTGACATTGGGTGTAAATTAATGCTTGCAAACATCTATCCTTGTTTTCTCCTTTAAAAAGCAACTCTTCTCCTGGCGTCGTATCTTTCTTATTCAGGCCATGCCCCCCCCCCCCCCCCCGCCTATCCCGTCAGCAACTTGAATAACTAATAATATATGAGCTGCGTCACGACAAACCCAACATAATGGGTTTGCGAGCAGCATGGATCCAGACAAAAACATAATATTGCGTTTGCGACCAGCATGGATCCAGACTAGCCTGCGCATCCGCGCAGTCTGATCAGGATCCATGCTGTTCGCTATCAGTTTCTCAACTTGTTAAAGGGTTTGTAAGCGAACAGCATGGATCCTGATCAGACTGTGCGGATGCGCAGGCTGGTCTGGATCCATGCTGCTCGCAAACGCAATATTATGGTTTTGTCGTGACGCGGCTCATATGATAATTGATTTAGAAATATATAATATCATATCGATACCTACACTCCGTGCATTGGTTTGCTTTACTTTATATTCAAATATTCTACTATGTTCAGATTGATTCAAGCAAACAGAGTCTGCAATTTTCATGTTATTTTGTTGTGACTAATTAATGCTTCCGAGGAGTGACATTTTTTCCAGTTTTAATTTTCTTACGGAGTATATCAGAGCTCTTCTTGCATATGTCGACCCCCTATAGATAACATTAGAGTTGCTTGCGGTTGCTCTGGACATACAATAATATATTTTTTCTTTTTAAAATACTGAAATTAGATGGAAAATAGACGCATGCTTTTGTAAAGTCATTTCCATTTCTTTGCATTTGGTTGTTCATATAATCTTATTTTCTCAATTTTTATTTGCTTGATGACTTGCCGACTTGATTGTGTTTTGTTTTTTCGTTTGTTTGTTTGCTAGTTAGTTAGTTAATAAGTTAGTAAGTTGGTTGGTTGGTTACTTACTAGTAGTTAGTTGGTTGGTTGTTTCGTTACTAAGTTAGTATGTTACTTGGTTGGTTAGTTAGTTAGTTAGTTGGTTGATTGATTGATTTGTTAGTTACTAGTAGTTAGTTGGTTGGTTGGTTGGTTGGTTAGTTGGTTGATTTGTTAGTAAATTAGTTACTAGTATTAGATAGTTAGTTGGTTGGTTAGTAAGTTAGTTAGTTAGTTGGTTGGTTGTTTGGTTACTAAGTTAGTAAGTTACTTGTTTGGTTAGTTAGTTGGTTGATTGATTGATTTGTTAGTTACTAGTAGTTAGTTCGTTGGTTGGTAGGTTAGTTGGTTGATTAGTTAGTAAATTAGTTACTAGTATTAATTAGTTAGTTGGTTGGTTGGTTGGTTAGTAAGATAGTTACTAGTTGTTAGTTAGTTAGTTAGTTAGTTAGTTAGTTAGTTAGTTAGTTAGTTAGTTAGTTAGTTAGTTAGTTAGTTTAAATAATAGAATATTTACCTTATGACTTTTACAGACTGGCATCGTCAGGAAACTACGGAGATTCCTTCCACAAGTACGTTCTTATCTGGGACGAGGATCATATCAGGTATATGTAAAAAAAGAATTGTTTTTTCTTCAAAGAGACTGTTAAAATCTTATCTAATTACATTCTGTTCTTTAAAAGCTTGTTGTATTACAATTATAAACTATATGAACAGAATTACTTGCACACGTTATATCCGTTTGTTTTTTCTATGTCATTAAAGCTGCATGCCCTCAGATTAGTCAAAATATTTCAATAAAATAAAACTTAAAAAATGTACTAATTAGATGTATGGAAAAGTAAAAGTTTTAAGATTCAAGTAATATTTTACACATTATGTGCGATAAATGACTGATGTTTTCAATGTTTACAACTATATTCCTACTGCGTTACTAACGTAGTTAAGGCTATTTATTCTTATGCTGACCTTTTTTGTAATTTACGTGGTTGTTAGTGCCATTGATAATGTGTAAACTGCTTCCTTTTGGTTACTTCACAATATTACACATTCAAATACATTTCAAAATTTTCATGAAAATTAGCATGAATCTGGATGCTTGCTACTTAAATTAACTATTAAAACCATTGCTATGTTCTTTTTGTGTCATCTTTGGTTGTGGTCAATATAGTGAGTGTGTCGTTAAGTTTGCAATTTTTGAAAACTAATTCGTGTGTGATGCCTCTTTATAACAATCCCAGGGCTAAATCTGTCTTTTAACCAGCTTTTTTTTTTAAAGAATTCATATTTCACACACTCTGTGAGAAGAATTTTTTTTCATTGTTTTGATGACATCCTTTTTTTAAATTTTTAGTATTTCAATCGACGATACAGAAGTGTTGAATGTGACACCACAGACAAACATGTGGCAATTCGGAGAGCTCGATAAAGATGGTGTAGAAAATCCATGGGCTGCTGGAACCAAAATGGCTCCTTTTGATCAAGAGGTAAAATAAATGCTAAACTCTCGATTCTCCTTATCAGTACTACATGTATCAGTCGCAACTTTTCGGCCCTTTCCGTCAGTCTTCGAATATGAATAATAGCAGAGGACGTTCCGATTGGTACATCAAAACCGGAAAACATTTCAACACAAGGCAATTTCTCATCCACTTCTATACCGTCAAAGTCAGTGGCGTAGCTTCCTATAGGCACTGTAGGCACGTGCCTACACTTTTTCCTCAAAAATGAAAAATTAAATTATTACAAAAATGCGATAAAAATTTAAGGGTAAGGGCGGTAGATTTGTAGGTCCTAATATTAGAACATTAATGCCACCAATCGAGTTTTATACTCTTTATATCGAGTTTTATTTCATAACTAAAGTGTTGCCGTGTTATAAAGTTGTTCTGTGGTAAAACCTATCAGAGACGGATGAAGTTTTTGACAATATAAAAGTTTTTGAGCGCTTCGATTCAAAATATAAATATTACAAGTATGCACGACAATGATCGGCCATGTATCCAAATATCGGTAGTGCTAGCTTTATATAACTGATGAGGAAGCTAAGCGATATCTTTCGAATGAAGCCTAGACATTTATGATTTAATTATTTGTACATTATTCTGTTCAAACTGCATCTCCGTCAAATCTTGAACACAAGTCGATTTGAAGTAAATGTGAAACATAATCTGTGTTATTACATATTTTTTTAACTGTATTTTAATTATATATAATAGATCTATATACAAGTAATGTGTTCGAATACACATCAAAATCTGCATTTATTAGCGTAGTTGTGGAGAGTTTGCTTATAAAGCTGGCGATGCAATTCTCTTTTTTAATTTATACTTTAATGAAACTTTATTTATTCATTAAATTGCACATAAAGTAACATTTACAAACATTTCACAACAATGTAATTCAGATTGCATTGGAAAATATGTAAAATAAAGATACAAAATGTTGCGGATAGATGTAATTATAAGCTCTTTAAATGTACAGCGAAAAAAATAAGAGAATAATTGATTGTTGAATTATCACTACAGTATAGAGAGACTAAGGGAACTTATAGAGAAATATTAGAAGAAAGGAAGAATGTAAGGAAAAACATGATTGAAAATATCCGATTTTTTAGTTCTTAAAATAAACATGTAAATAAATATGACCGTTCTGACGTGCCAAGTTCATTCGCACTGACAGTAATTCATACAAAATTTGTAAAAAAAAAGATTTCTGAACATTCTGACACTACTTCGCGCGAAATAGTTCATTGAAGTTACAAAAATGTTGATAATAAAAGTTCTTCTTACTGCAGGTAACGTACTGGAAGTGTAAGTTTGCTTTGTCTTTACTCTCTCTATATGTTTGACTTCCGTAAACAGTCTATTCTATGTTCTATACATGTATATGTTTCACTAAGGCTTTCATTCATTAATTATGGGTGCATAAAATCTTATTGAGAAAATGTATTCGATGCTGTTTGTGTGACATTACATATGTCATCATCAATTGGTATTTAAATACCGATTGTAACGTGTAAAGGGGTGCATTTAGTTAATGGGGTTTGATCTTGTTGATCTTTCTTTTAATTATTTTCTAATTATATATTTAGACAACCTTATTTTGAATTTAAAATTTTGATGATTGCTTAAAAATTTGCATAAATTTGTTCTTTTTAAATGTATAGTTTTGGATTCATATATTGTTACCCAAAACTATGTACCGAAAAAAGCTCTTTTTGCCAAAATATCACAGTAGCTTTGCGTTGAGTAAGTGATATAAGTATGGTCATCTTTAAATTGATGGAAAAAAATGTAACCAAAACTCAGCAAAATTATGAATACTCTTCCTTCAGAACATGCCTTAACATACCCCAGAATGCAGCTATGGCAATGTAGATTTTCAAAATTTTCCGGGGGAGCATGCCCCCGTACCCCCCTAACACAAGTGCCTACACATTGGTTTCTTTCAAGCTACGCCCCTGAAAGTTTATTTATAAACGTCCCATTTACAATTAAATTTGTCTGCTCTCTGCTAAAGTGATGTGTGAGGTTTGGTTTCCAGGATTTAAATGATATTTCATGTATTATTCACTATTAGATCTAATACTAAAATTGTTTTGCTTTTATTTATTCAATATAGCATACGCTTGTAAAAAACTGATTCCACTTTCATAAACATAAATATCCCCATTATTTGGTATGTTTCAGTTTTTCCTTATCATGAATGTGGCTATAGGAGGAACGGGTTTCTTCCCCGATAAATTTGTCAGTCCTACGGGAAAACCATGGCAAGATAAATCTGAATTCACAGCACGTGATTTCTGGAACGCACGTGGTCAATGGTACCCAACATGGAACGCGGACAAAAATAACGGAGAAGATGCCGCTATGCAAGTTGATTACATCCGAGTTTGGAAGCTTAAACCATAAAATGAACATTAGAATATTCTTTATAAATAGATCTTCATACAAAATGTTACAATTTTAAATAAAAGGTACATACCGATTGTTGCTTTCTTATACTTTAATATACACGCCAAATTGATGGCATTTCCAACGGATAAGCTAAGCCATATAAAGAGAACATTCAAATATTCTTTACAAATACATTTACATATAAAATGTTCAAATATCCGGTAAAAGGTACACATTGCCCTCGAGCAAATAACATGGAAACAATCCCCTCCCTTTAAAAGATTTAATTTAACATTTGTAAACACCATTTTTGGGGAAAATTACTCACTGAACACAACATTTACCAGGAACATTACTCAATGTACACAGCATTTACCAGGAACATTACTCACTGAACACAACATTTACCAGGAACATTACTCACTGAACACAACATTTACCAGGAACATTACTCACTGAACACAACATTTACCAGGAACATTACTCACTGAACACCACATTTACCAGGAACATTACTCACCGAACACAACATTTACCAGGAACATTACTCACTGAACACAACATTTACCAGGAACATTACTCACTGAACACCACATTTACCAGGAACATTACTCAATGAACACAACATTTACGCGGAACATTACTCACTGAACGCAACATTTACCATGAACATTACGCAATGAACACAACATTTACCATGATCATTACTCACTGAACACAACATTTACCAGGGACATTACTCACTGAACACAACATTTACCAGGGACATTACTCACTGAAAACAACATTTACTAGAAAATTTACTCACTGAACACATTAACCAGGAAAATTACTCACTGATCATTAACTCGAATCGTGACAGTTACAAACTGATCACAATTCAGATCTAAATACCACTCACACTCTGAGCATCATGTCTCGTATTATAAACTGAGCACCTCTCACGTCCGAGGATCAGTTCCATTGTTGATTATAATCCTCTCGCTAGGAATATTTATGAAAAAAATACTTTGACCATGGTTGTTCATTATCAGCTGCGGACGTCACAAGGTGGGATCATCGGATCATTGCGTTGAAACCAGTTTGGTTAACACCTTTGGTCAGTGTTAGGACGTGTAAATCTGATAAATAATAATCTTAGCTGTTCAAAAAAAAAGTTAACAACATGTTTCAAAGGTCTTTTTGGAACTTTTGATCAGTATATAATGAAAAAGATAATAATTTTCTTCACTTACTAATGGAAATGTATTTGGATAAATCGTGTAACCAATGCAGTAAGGTGCGTTTTGTATAGAGTGCGGGCATAAATAAGACAACTGTTTGTAGACAAAACATTTTTATATTGTGTGGAAGTTACGTAGAAAATTTAAAGTAGAATTTAAGACGGTAACATATCTTTTTACTTCTTTTTTTTTGTGAAAGAAAATTATTTTAATTTTAATAAAAGCCTCAAGAGTACGAATAATATCTACGGCTGTAAGATTTATGGTGTTTGTGCACCAGTAGAAAATATTAAGATTGAGAAGATGAAGAGAAAAACCTAATAAGCAACACAAAAACAAGGTACATTATATATATATATATATATATATATATTTATATATATTTTTGTAAAAGTTGTAAATTGCTTTTACAACTCTTTAGTTACTTAACTTTGGTGTATTTACGAATGCTCTACAACGGTGGCATTAAGAGGGCAAATGAAACCTATGCAATCGATAGGTTTTAACATAGCCACGCAATATATATTATTTGCGCGAGCGATAGCAATGCATGGTCACGTGATTGCTATTACATAAACACTTAAAACCATTGTACGTGGCCATACGATAGGTTTCTCGTGCGCACGCGTGGCCACGTTATGATTTTCACGTGCGTATATAGCCAGAAACTTTTAAAAAACTTAAAATTATAAGGTACTTTGCTGTCGCGCGTGCTTAAAGCATGTATGCAATCGTACTCTACAGACTGAAAGAAAGAAAGTGTTTTTTTCTTGTCCCATAATCATTATAAATCAAAGGCATTCAGAATTGGATTGGATGCTTTTTTATTTTGGCAAACGATAATCATTTTATGTCCGAAATTGTACGTATTTATATTACCTTATAAAGCCTCTATATAATTATGTACATGCATTACAAAACCGTCACAAAGTTTGCCGTGTCTGTGGACTTAGGCCTACATATTTTAAGTCCCAGGTCTGTGTATAACATAAATTGTCTTGGCACTGGCACAAATGGAATAACATACTAAAATTATGTGAACCAGTTGTACCAAAAATTTATTAATCATAATGTTGCCAGTCAAATGGTATTTTCAGTAAATATATTGATACCATTCAAATCAAATCAAATCAAAATTTATTTATTGTCGGTATACATATATAACATTTTACAAAACATAAGCTATGTATAGCTTTTGACCGACATACATGCATAATGATATAAACATAAAACTCATAAAAGAAGCACATTAAGATATGAAACTTTGAAAGACAAATGGTAAAAGATAAGTTAAATTACTATAATATGGGATGTAGACACTAAATGTTATAATTTAAAATAAAATAATAATAATTAATAAATAGTAATGTTATGCTAAGGATATGCTTAAAAGTTCTATACTGTATCATACATGAATAAAATAATATATATCTAGATAAAATGCGGAATATATTAGCACATACATAAAATAAGATTACATAAAAAGTGGGTGGATACTGCTGATCTTGACCCTGGTCCCAGGCCTAGCCTGGACTGCTATAAAAGAAAGGAAATACGATATTGAAAATGAAAAGGATCACAAAACTGTTACCACTAATTAGGTTTTATAAATAAAAATCCCCAATTCAAAATTTGCAAGAAGTGATCAGCAGCCTCCTTCAATAAGCAAACTTCGCAAAAGCTGACAATAAGCAAACAAAATTCAAGCATACTGGAAAATAATGCATGTACATAATCATTTTATGTTGAGAATATTAACAAATTTAAGCCAAATGTGAAATAAACAGATACATGTAAGTAAGCAGCAAAACAAAAGAAAGCAGGCAAGAAACAATACTGAAGATGGAGCTAAACTATAATGCAGGTTTATTGACAGAAAGTACATGAGCAACTCTCTCCATTCCATGCACCAATTAGACTTTTTAAATTGGTCATAATTCACTTCCATTCTGAGGTGTTGAGGAAGTGAATTCCATAGTTTAGGTGCATTGGAACGAAAAGAGTTGCTGCCATAACTGGTGGTGTTCTTACCTGAGGGATAATGGCTACATTTTTTATACCTAAATTAAAAGAATGAGATTTTATATTAACAAGATCATGTAAGTATGTTGGTCCTTGTTTATGAATAATTTTATGACTTTCGAGGGCTATAGTTCTGATTCGTCTTAATTTTAAATTTGGTACTTTAGATTTTATTAAAAGTGAGTCATAGTCTGATTGATAGTCATCATAAATGAATCTTAATGCTCTTTCTTGAATTTTCTCTAGTTTTTTTGTGTACTTTTCTCCACAGAAGTGCCAGGTGACAGGGCAGTAATTAAAGTTTGATAGTATAAAAGAGTATATGTTCAATTTCCCCAATTTACATAAATATTTACCTAATCTCTTTAGCACGTTTAGTTGGGAATTAACCTGTTAACTTTTTTGTATTTTATCAATTCAATTCAATTCTTTTATTCATTAAAACACATTTTTATACGAATATTAGCAAAAGAATAACAAGAACTTTGATATCAAAATCTAACAATTACGAGTACAATAGGAAAAGATTAATAACGAGTTTTTTTAGCAATTTTCACGATTTTATATCTTCACGGGACACCTGTCATTAGGAGCCGGATATAAACAAACATAAACAAACTGTTTCTAAAGAATTTATCATCTAATTTAATCTCTTTTGCACAGAAGGTATTTCGTCTCAAAATGATAATTTAACAGTTATGGAAATTGTTTTGTCTTTCTTTTCATACAGCATTAACTCAAGGACCTGTCAAGTATCACTGTATTCGGATATATCATTATCAGATAGTCGAAATAGTAAAAAGCTAAATGCAACTGTAGCCTGCTATTTAACATGTACTTTTCCTTTAATAGAAAAGCCTCTACTGTACAGCTTCCAATAGATGTGTGGCGTTGGTTAGTGAGTGAAAACTTGGTTGGTTTTGCTTTAAGTTACAATAGAAAAATTAATCAATTAGTTCCTAATGATCAAGCTTTCTACAGTTCTAGTTAATTCCTGACAGCCATTTACAAAGGTCATGTTGACAATTTTCACAGGAGAGCTTTTTTCCAGCTTGTCATTTTTGAATGGGAGGGTTTTTATCAGGGAAGGGTTTTGTCCATTTTTCGGACAAACTAGAGATCTTTTTTTGATAAATCTTAAAATATGTACAAATTAGCAACAGGATAAACTGTGATCAGACAGATGGATGTGGCTGTTGATCTTGGTCTACACATTTACCACTATCAGATAAAGTGCTAAGTAATTCATTAGAAGAGTCACAGTATTAATATTATTCACCATGTCACCATTTCATTTTTGAATTTTGTGTAAACCTAGTTACTGACTCAGGATTGAACTTGAGACCTCTTGTTTACTAGGCGGATACTTAAGCATGTTGCTTAAGCGTTGACCACTGTTGATATTTTAATTGCTACTAAACTAGAATAAGCTTAAAAATATATTATAAGTATTTGAAATCTTACACAGGCTGCCAGTACTGAATATCCTAGCAAGACTGCATCTGTTTACAGTAGTAATGAAGCTTCCTTTAAGTTTCTGTTTAAGATTTTACACACAGCTTGAAAATGAGATGACAGCCAAAATGCAAAGTTTTTTCCTTATAAGAGGAGTTCTTTCTTGCACCATTGTCAACAAAATGCAAAAAAATAAGATATTACTATCTTTTAAATAATTGATATTTCTCTTGAACAAAATCTTATTCTTAACCCACTTACTGTCATAATTCTCTGTTCAGATTATTGAGATTCTGTCACTGATTTAAATGAAGTAGATTTGAGACATGCCATGACAAAACCAACATAATGGGTTTGCGACCAGCATGGATCCAGATCAGCCTGTGCATCCGCGCAATCTGACCAGGATCCATGCTGTTCGCTTACAACCCTATTTCAAGTAGAGAAACTGATGCGCAGGCTGGTCTGGATCCATGCTGGTCGCAAAGGCATTACGTTGGTTTTGTCATGATGCAGCTCATTTATCGTATTTCATTACAGGATGGCTAGTAACGATGTGAATTGTGTGTTCAAGTCCGACTCTCTCAAGAAGATGGTCTACCCTCGTGTGTTCTCCAGCCCTGTTGTACATGAGAATAACATTTATGTAGTTGGTGGGTGTGATCAGATGGGTCAGCCTGTCGACAGCTTTGAAATGTACGACATCACAAAGAAAAAATGGACCACTTTACAAAATATGCCAACAAAGAGGGCAGCACCTGCTGTTGGTAGGTGTTTATTGTAAACAATCATGGCATATAAAATGATAATAACCTAAAGCTAAAATTTAGAAAATAAACAGGTAAGTTATTTAAATTCTTCCTGTTGAAGATTTTGTTTTGACTGTCCTAGTAGTATGGACTGAAATTACAAAATACAAGGTCTTTTTTTATCGAAAACTGCTGGTTCATCTTCATAGTACTAAAAGAAGGAGTTGCAACCATTTTGTAAGAAATTAACTTACTACATGTAAGAAATATGAATTTTTCTTTATTCATACCTTGTGAAGTAATTTGTAGGCTATATTTGAGTATTGGTAATACATTGTACACCCAGGGCCTTTTCTCCTACAATAGAAGAGGATACATAAGGTAAGATTCCCTTTAACAAAATTTCTTTCCCTCTAAATTTTCTTCTCTGCTAAGTAATATTCCCCTCTTTATGGGTCCTGCATCCATCTTCTAGTAAACAAAAAATCGCTGAATGTTTATCTATAGCTACCACTGGAACACTATTTAGGCAGCTCACTCCAGAAAACACTATGTAACTTCATGCTACTTTAGGATAATGGTATGGATACAGACATAGACATAGAGCCATGGTTTTTGCGAATAGGGACAGTTATTGTTTTTGTGTCATATGTTGAAACTTCACACTCTTGTTCTCTGTGATTATCTAACATAATAGGCACATGTCGCATAACTCTGTGTTACCTTTTTACTGTTATATATCCCTTTTCTTACTGTCAAGCACTGTGAATAATTGAGCGTACAGTCTTATGGACAGCTCCTGTAAAGTTGCTATCGTTATTAACAACTTGTGAAATTAAAGTGGTAGTGGTTTGGAATCAAACTTCCGTTACCACTGACTTTTTAGTTAAATACTGTTACATGTACCTCGAGACCTTTGGGCTTCTTTAATACTTAACAGAAGTAAAGCAACACCTAAGATATTTATAGAATGTAATGTATTTCAGGGGTGGTTGGAGACAAGATAGTGGCTGTGGGAGGTGTTGGAGATTGTCAGCAACCTGTAGATGCTATAGAAATGTACAGTATAAAAGATAAAAAGTGGGAGAAAATGGACAACCTTCCTAGTGGACTTCTAGGCCTTTCATCAGTCTTGAAAGGTAAATTTGAGCCGTGCCATGATAAAACCAACGTAATGCGTTTGCAACCAGCATGGATCCAGACCAGCCTGTGCATCCGCGCAGTCTGATCAGGATCCATGCTGTTAGCTTACAAACCCTATTACAAGTAGAGAAACTGATAGCGAACAGCATGGATCCTGATCAGACTGCGTGGATGCGCAAACTGGTCTGGATCCATGCTGGTGGCAAACGTATTATGTTGGTTTTGTCGTGATGCGGCTCATTTTATTGATTTTCTTTCAATACATAGGATTTTTTTTTATAAAACTTTAAACAATTGTTTCTGTATTCATAAAATTAATTCTTACTTAGTGATGTTAACTCATTTTGTATGACTCTGCATTAAAAGTGTATAACTTTTTAATATAAAACCCTTGTGACACATACATGTAGAATGTCAGAACCCATAATTTTACGGGTGAAATGGAATGTCAAGTTGTAATTGTAAATTTAAATAAAATACTGGCCTTACATAATAGTTAAAGGTTGTCTGTCTCATTGTAGGACAAGTTTGATTGTTCAATCTCTTATCCTCATGAATTGGTTGAAAAGATATACTCTGCTTTGAATTTAGCCTTGAAAAGCATAGAACCTGGTCAAACTGCATGGATATACAGGCTGGCCTTGGGCTATAATGGTGGCAAAAGCCTTTCCACTTTCTACATGTTCTTACCGATTAAGGGCTTAATTAATTATACCATGTAAAACATATAATAAAGGTGAAATGCATTATTAACAGATGACAAGGTTCTGGTAATGGGAGGTATGGGTGTTGACACAAATCCGAATGATAGTTTCATGATGATAGATCTGGATGAAAATAAATGGAAGGGACTAAAACCTATGCCTACTGCCAGATATGCTACATTCTCTTTCATCATCAATGACAAACTATATGTTATTGGTAAGTTCCTTTGTGTTTTCTGCAAAGACCATCAAAACAAGAATGCTATTTCAATGTTGCAAACCAATTCATACCATATACAGCCTTGTTTTCATTTCCACATCAAAAAATTTTCACATTTATTTCACTATGAATACTCTGTATTTCACTTGAAAAATATAAAGTTAAATAAAATAAACATACACAAATTTTATCAATGTTTTCAAAATTCATTATTTTCAAAATGTTCCCAGGAATGGTAGACTTAACAACAGTTTTTTTCAAACGACTTGAACAGCCTTTTAAGAACGTTCTATCGGAAACTCTTATGCGAAAACAAATTTAACCACCAAACATATAGTCCAACTTTATTATTTTCTTGATGAGAATGGAAATCGATATCAATTCTTCGTGCATTGTAGCCTTTGAAACTCGAACCATGCATTTTTCTACAACAATGCACTCAGAGTTAATATCTATTTCCTAATTAAAGTGACATTATGCCCATTTAAGTTTAAATGGTGAGTGTACAGATGCAAGTCAAAATAACATTTTGCCATTATTGCTTTCAGTTTATAATTTACTCAAGGAATAATGATAAATATCGTTAGAATGTTTTAGTAACGTTCAGTTTATAAAAAGAGTTGGGAATTCTTTTAATATTTTATGCAGGTTTTTTATCCTGAACATTTATCATCGTTGATCAATCACTTTTAAAATTTGTAGCTGATAAAGCTCAAATTTTTGTGAAAGTGACATTATGTCCATCAAGTGATATATTGTGCGTAAACAGGTGAAAGTCAAAAAAGTTTACATTTTGTCATAATGCATTAATTTAACAATTCACTTTGCATGAACGATATACAACTTGCAATCCCCAAGGACATTTCTGTAAATATCTATTGAAATTTCAATTTATTAAAAGTGTGAGGCAATCTTTTTATATTTTAGGCAGATATGTATGTTATACTAAATATTTTCCAATATCAACTATTGGTCTATCGCCATTAAAATAATAAGTCCATCTTTTGAAATACAATGTATATAGTCAATTCAGCTCAACTTGACAATGAAAAAATGAGCATAATGCCATTTTAATAAAAAAACAGAGCATAAATTGTCCCTTGAATTAAAAGGGTATCGTAGATCTCATGGTTGCATACTATTACATAAACATTGAAGATATAAATGTATTTAGATCAGTGAGATTTCTAGGATCTATTTATTTCAGGTGGAAGAGTGGGAAAATTACCTTGTCTCGCATTTGAGGTGTATGATTTTTCGGAGGATTCATGGTGTAAGTTACCTGACGTGCCGTCAAAACGTGTGTTTGCAATGTACGCGGCAACAGATAAGTACATCTTCAGCATCGGAGGTTTGATACAACCAGGAAAGAAAGGTTTCTCAAATGTTTGTGAAGTCTTTGACCTGGAAAAGGGTAATTTAAAACGTTTTCTTCAAGATTTTGAATTTAAGGTGACATTGTGTCCAGCTTTGGGTGAAAGGAACTGTTGGTTGTTATTTTATTTGCTTGGGAATTAAGCAAGACTGACAATTTTATAGCCTGATGTTAGTTTCCGATTTTCTTGAGGAAATAGTCCAAAGGATGTTATCTGAACTTTAAAATTTTGGTAATTCTTAGATATATTTCAGACAAAGACCATGTAATTATTTAATTAATATAGTTACCTGCAGTGAAAATGTGAAACACAAAAATTCGAATATATAATATTATATTTTGCGTTGTTTTTATGGTTCGGTTACAGAGGTTTGATATTTGATTACATGTTTGTTAACATAGTTTAACAGATTATGTTTTGAACGGAGACCACTGAGGTTTTTTGATAAGACGCGACTGGAATTTTGTTTTTGTAAATTTGTGTTTCATTTTATGTAGATCAGGACCATTAACATTTGTGCAAATTTTCAGACCATTTAGAAACTCCCTTTCTGTAAAATAATCAATTTAGTTGTGCAGAGTGACCTGGAAATGAAAAGATTGTCGACGTTTTTACTAAACATAGGTTAAGAATTGCACAGTGGATCTCCTTAGTTAATTAATTATATTTTTTTTCTTAATTAAACAGAGATATTTTCATATATAATTTAATTTTTTTTTATTTCAACAGGGCAATTTTGATATTTAATACTAAGGTTGTTTTTTTTTTCACAGAGGAATGGAAGATTGGTAAAAACTTGAGCTCCCCTCGTGGCGACTTTGCTATCGGTGTAATAGAGGACAAGGTTATTTGTGCCGGAGGATTAGGTATGCTTATTGCCTTTCTTTAGTCTTTAAAAAAAAAAACCCAGAGTGTTTATTTGTCAAGTTAATTGAGCTTAAGAGTAAACTGACTCAAATAATTTGAATATCTTAGCTTAAGTTAAATCCTGGCTTGAATTATTTTCAATCTGTTAACTTTTATAGTTAACAGATATTAAATTATATTTTAAGTAATTTATTTGAGTTCCCAATACATTGTGCTAGCTTAAATTATTTTATTAATTCATTTGAAAATATTTTAACTATTTGAAATACTTTCTAGATTTCCGAGTGTATAAAATGATGAAATTAGCTCAAGATACACAACTTTTGATGGATACATAACCTAAAGACAATATAAACTTAAGTTTTACAAGTTTTAATGTATATATAACCTAAAGTCAATATAAACTTAAGTTTTGCATGTTTTGATGAATATATAATCTAAAGTCAATATAAACTTAAGTTTTGCATGTTTTGATGTATGTATTACCTAGCCAATATAACCTTATAACTGTTACAGGTAATGATGGAAAACCTTTTGACACAGTGGAAATTTATAATCCAGAGACGGACACGTGGTCATTTGGTAAAAACATGTCATTGTCACATTGTTCTTGCGCGTACATAACACACCACGGGAAATTATATGTGATCGGGGGTCTCTCAGCTCAAGGTCCAACAAACTGTGTGGAATGTATAAGTTATGGGCCTTTAGACGATGATAGCAAAAGCAGGAAGACACAACCTGCTCGGGGAAAAAATAAAAAGCAATCTTAGTCATTTTTATATTAAGTAGATTTTTTTTTAAATTTGATATTGTATAGTGTAAAAGTTCTGCAGCACACCCTGCTCCACACAGCATTGCCCATTCAGTGAGAATAGAAATATTTTAAATTTCCCATCTGGTTTAGAAAAATGAACAATTTTGTATTGAATAACCTAAGTAAAATTGTTTTTACAAAAATTGTATTTTTACCCCACAGCCACTTGGACAGTGATAGACTATCAGTGATAGTTGGCTAAATCACTGCTCTTCAATCCAAAATATTTCTAAAAAAAAGTTTGTAAGTGATAAAAAAATATATTTTGATTATAGTTAGAAGGAATTCAGTAGTCTCAGAGAAAATCATGTAAGTTGGAAATTTATTGCAATATTGAAAGCATTTTGAATTAATTTTGGATTAACTTCTTGAGATACATAGTTACTACATACATATAATTTTTGGAAATTACTTATTCTTTACAAAACCCCTGTAAACGGCGCATGGGTGGATACCTGATTACTTTAATACTTGGATTATAAACATGTTTATACAGTATGTTTTCTTTGCACACATTTACATTTTGATATTTGTTAAGGTGACAACAGACACTTTCCGTGGTACTCACATAAATGTCATTTAAACCAACTTATTTTAGTAATAATTGTTATTTATTTAATCTTTGTGCATAAAATGTCGTTGATTATCATAAAAAATAACATATTTGAAAAAAAATGCCTTTGTAAATGATTAATTTTTAATAAAAATCCTAAAATTTTAAGTCGTCATATCAAAGTCATTTTTTATTTTTTTGTCATCAAACTTTTGGAAAATAAACATACTTATAATATCTGGGGAACCGTGTCTCAAATTTTTTCTATCTTTTCTCAAAAAAATATTACGTAACGTCAAACATTTTATGCGACTTTTTTCACCAAACATATTACGTAATTAAAGATAATTAAGCCGCTGATTGAGCAAACAAAAATCCCCGACACGGTTCCCTCCGTAAATAAATTCCCTTTCATGTGCTTTTAACCGCATGTTAATTGCTTGATTATTAAAAAAGTTATGCCGATTCAAAGTTAGTCCGACCCGCATCAAACGAAGTGTCATAAATCGGCTGTTCTCTCTCGGACCTCTACGTTTCACGCTAAATAATTGCATAATACACAAATATCGCACCATAGAGGGTCACAAGTTGCGGTACATACTCTAACAACATTTTATGACCCAGTGACATCTGACCAATTTAAAAGATGCTGATTAATATCAGTTTATTACAGAAATTTCTTCAAATCTTAATGTCATTGTGATTTACCGTCCGTCTGGTATCGGTCGCACATGTCACGTGACTTTCGATAAAATTTGAGGCTCTCGATGGGGGGAAATGGAACTTATTTGCGCACTGCTAGCGGGGTATTTAATTGTTTCACTTTTGAAGTTTATTATTATTATCATCAACATTATTATTATATTATACCAGTGTCACTCTGTGTATTCGTTTATGAAATTCCGTTAAAATATAAATTAAATTAAAAAAATGAGCTTCTGACGGTCTTTTAAAGTCCATGGTATATATACAAATAAGAACGGGATATTAAATATTTTTTCCCTCCAAATTGATATAAATGCTTAACATATTTTAATAGAAATAAAAGGTATCACTCGATCATTATGATCTGACCTTCTTAACTTCTATTATCATGAATATCATCTATGCATCTCAGCACGGCATAGAGATCCAGTTTTAATTGGGATATACAATAAATTCCATACTTTGTCCCAGGTTTATTAGTACTGTGTGTTCGATTTATTCAAACCATTCACTGATAATATATTTTATTATCTTTTTTTTTTATTGATTCATAGAGAAATAATCATCCTTAGACAACCTAAAATGGTTTAGAAATTTGTCAGGGACACCTTACCACAAGTCATATAGGCGTTCACATTAAAAATGTTGTCTGTTTTTGTTGTTGTTTTACTTGACATTGTTAGAAAACGAGGTTTAATGTAAAACAAGCCCTTGAATCCGTACAAAGTCCATCAGATAAACGGGACAGACAAATTATTTTCACACATTATGAATATTTTAGCAACTATATTTTTAATCAACCCCGTGGTCGTGCGATTTGCCGCTATGCTTAATTATTTATGTTTCATACATTGTGTTACGTACATTGGCCGACAATTTCTTATTTTGTAAAAAAGGCTAAATAAAAGGTAGACGATATTCGGTATATGTACGATACATGAATTACGAGTAATATGGACCAGTATGGACCGGTAATTCACGCATATATGGAACTACCGATTTCCCTCATTGATGCCTCAACAGGGGGCGGAGCGTTATCGATAATTGACAGGTTACGCGAATAGCAGATAAAAATGGTACAGGTACCGTTTTAAAACATTTAAAAACACATTTTTTGGACTAACTGCTTCCAAAATTAAATCATGAATGTGTTCAGAAAAGGTGGATAAATCTACTAAGCAAAAAATCTCATTTTAGGTATTTTCAGTGATAATTGTCTCCGTTGTCACCTTAAAGAGGGAATTTCAAGCCAAAGTATTAACATGTGTATTATTCTTTGCCAAACAAAATAATTTGCATAAATTCTGTATGTTAAAGGAACTCCACTGAGGGTCAAAAGCCATAAAACATCTTATGTAGTTGAGCTACGGAAAGATATGCAAAAAAAAATTTAAAGAATATACTCAGAAATAAATGACAATCATATTTTTGTGCAATTTGCAGCCAATTTGAGTGAAAAGTGTTTTCAATTTTCATAATTTATCATAATTCAAATAAGTAGTATGGGAAAAACAGACTGAGTGAATGATCTGAAAATTTGCACGCAAGTAGCTGGTCTAGACCTACATCAAATTGGACATATATCTCGAAAAAATATTTTATGTCCTATCATGGTGAAAAATGTTGGTGGAGTCCCTTTAACCAGGTGTATTCCAAGTATTTATATATCTGTTACTGTATATCTAGAATATTACCATTAGTGTTAAAGCTGCACGTCTCCAGATGAGCCAAAATAATTCAAGAAAATCAATATTGATAAAAATATACTAAAATTTTAAGAAAGGTAAAATCATTGAAGATCCAAGTTACATTTTACATGTTATGTGCGGTTTATGACAGATTTTGCAGTATTTTATCACCATATTTCTACTGCGTTTCTAACACAGTAAGGGCTGTTTTTGCATAAGTTGACCAAGTTCTGGTGATTTTCTTGGATTGTAAGTGCCGTGGGCAATATGTAAATAACTTTATTTGTTTGCCTCACATTATTTTACTTTTAAATGCATTTCCAAAATTTTTAAAGAAAATTAACATGAATCTGGAGGCATGCTGCCTTAACTTCAAAATTACCTGATGATGTAAGATCTGATAATGTAAGAGTCAACCCTTCATTTGCACAATGGATTCGCAGTGCTTTGAAATTGGAACAGCCCTGGGAATTCAATCCCAAATTACAAAAAAGTGAGCTACCACCAGTATAGAGCCTGGTCAGACTGCATAGATGGCACAAATGGCCTGTCTCTGTACTGGTGGCAAAGGCTCATCATTTCTTTGTCTCTAGTAGGTTACGGGTTAAATACTCTTGTAAAAGTGTACATTTTTTTCACTGCTAAAATTTGACAAAATTATACTGGTGGTGTCACCCAAAAATGTTTTTGACCTTGTTGCTGAAAAATATTTGCTATTTTAAAGATTCTTTTTATCTGAGTGAGGGTAATTGTTTTTGTTGAAGAAAATATATATATATTTATTTATCACTTGTAAACTGCTGCTATGTGTATGTTACTAAAATAATTATTGTGTTAGTTTAGTTATATTTTACCATTAATTTATATTATAAGAATAATAGCTGTTATATGATTCACTTATTTTCATTTGTATTGAATACTATGCACCATTTTTAGCTCGACTATTCGAAGAATATGAGAGCTATTGTAGTCGCCCCGGTGTCGGCGTCGGCGTCAGCGTCGGCGTCGGCGTCTGCGTTGGTTAAAGTTTTTTGTAAAGTCAAATATCTCAATTATTACTTGAGATATTCAATTGAAACTTACAATACTTATTTATAGTAACAAGGTACATCAGATTGACAAGTTGGATAACTCTGCCTACAATATTGACAGAATTATGCCCCTTTTTAACTTAGAAATTTTGGTTAAAGTTTTTTGTAAAGTCAAATATCTCAACTATTGCTTGAGATATTCAATTGAAACTTACAATACTTATTTATAGTAACAAGGTACATCAGATTGACAAGTTGGATAACTCTGCCTACAATATTGACAGAATTATGCCCCTTTTTAACTTAGAAATTTTGGTTAAAGTTTTTTTATAAAGTCAAATATCTCAATTATTGCTTGAGATATTCAATTGAAACTTACAATACTTTATTTATAGTAACAAGGTACATCAGATTGACAAGTTGGATAACTCTGCCTACAATATTGACAGAATTATGCCCCTTTTTAACTTAGAAATTTTGGTTAAAGTTTTTTTGTAAAGTCAAATATCTCAATTATTGCTTGAGATATTCAATTGAAACTTACAATACTTATTTATAGTAACAAGGTACATCAGATTGACAAGTTGGATAACTCTGCCTACAATATTGACAGAATTATTGCCCCTTTGGAACTTAGAAATTTTGGTTAAAGTTTTTTTATAAAGTCAAATATCTCAATTATTGCTTGAGATATTCAATTGAAATTTAAAATACTTTTTTTATAGTAACAATGTACATCAGTTTGCAAAATTGCATAACTCTGTCTGCAAAATTTGCAGAATTATTTGCCCCTTTGAAAGTTAGAAATTTTGGTTAAAGGTTAAAGGTCTTCAAAGATATTTACTTGAAACTTTACACATGCACTTAGGGTCATAATTGGAGGGTCATAATTGTATGTCACTGACCAAGTTCCATAACTCTATCTTGCATTAAGGCTGATTCATATCCCCTTTTCTACTTAGTCTCTTGGTTAATGTTTACATGCAAGTTTTACATATCTCAATAACTATTAAAGATATTTATTTAAAACTTCACATATGCATTTAGGGTCATAATTGTAGGTCACTGACAAAGATCCATAATTCTATCTTGCATTTAGGCTGATTTTTCTCCCCTTTTTCAACTTAGAAATTCATGGTAAAGTTTTGCTTGTAAGCTGTTATCTCAATAACTACTGAAGGGTTTGTGCCTTTTTTGGGACAATTTTATGCATTCATAATAATAAAGCAGTGATTTACTTGATAAAACATCTTAATAACAAGCCTTTGTACCTTTTCTGTCAAATTTATGTAGGGTCATAATTGTAGGTCACTGACAAAGATCCATAATTCTATCTTGCATTTAGGCTGATTTTTCTCCCCTTTTTCAACTTAGAAATTCATGGTAAAGTTTTGCTTGTAAGCTGTTATCTCAATAACTACTGAAGGGTTTGTGCCTTTTTTGGGACAATTTTATGCATTCATAATAATAAAGCAGTGATTTACTTGATAAAACATCTTAATAACAAGCCTTTGTACCTTTTCTGTCAAATTTATGTATTCATAGGTAATTAGTATTATTATACTCAATAAAACACCCTTGTGACATTACCTTCCGAATAGTCAAGCCAATACTGTATAATTGGCCTATAACATGAATTTATAAAAAAAATTGGCCCTTTAGTGAACTTAAAAAATTTAACATCATGAAGGCTCTTTTACTATCAAGCACTTAGAATAGTCGAGCATGCTGTCCTACTGACAGCTCTTGTTATAAAAACAATAGTAAATTTCTTAATTTTCTAAATTTTCTTGTTTTATTTTTTTCATATTAGGTAATAGTTTTCACTTAACTTCAATAAGTAATACACATTGTTTATTATTATTTTGTTTTATTATGTGGTTAATGCAAAATATGACTACAGTTTTTTTTATGTCTGTGAAAATAAAAGAACATACATATTCTTAATCAGGGCCTCTGTGGATGAGTGGTTAATGTTGCACACTTTAAAGCACTTGTGCCATACCACTGTGGGTTTGAATCCTGTTGGGGGAATTTAGAATCTTTCATGTGAGGAAGCTATCCAGCCAGCTTATGGAAGGTAAATGGTTCTACTTGGGTACATTTAAATGCCTGATATAATTCAAGAAGTGGCTGCTGTGGTCTTGATACTTGAAAGTTACTGTATGACCTTTACATTGCAGATGTTGTGACCTTTACATAGCAGATGTCATGACCTTTACATTGCAGATTTCATGACCTTTACATTGTAGATGTCATGACCTTTACTTTGTAGATGTCATGACCTTTACACTGTATATGTCATGACCTTTACTTTGTAGATGTCATGACCTTTACACTGTAGATGTCATGACCTTTACATTGCAGATGTCGTGACCTTTACATTGTAGATGTCATGACCTTTCCATTGTAGATGTCATGACCTTTACATTGCAGATGTCATGACCTTTGTAACATAGCATATTTCATAACCTTTACATTGTAGATGTCATGACCTTTACATTGCAGATGTCATGACCTTTGTAACCTAGCATATTTCTTAACCTTTACACTGTAGATGTCATGACCTTTACACTGTGGATGTTGTGACCTTTGTAACATAGCATATTTCATAACCTTTACATTGCAGATGTCATGACCTTTACATTGCATACTTTAGTTAATATTTCAATGTGAGATTATTTGCATTTAATTTATTTGGTTTAAAAATCCTTTGTATCATAATTTCAAATCTTTAAATGCCTTAAGTCTCTATAAGTGGTAAAGACTCAAACCCTCACCCATAACCACTCTCCCCCACATACCCTGCCCCTTTCACTTCCGATACAGCTCAAGCTCCGTCCACCAAAAATAAAAAGAAAAAAAACACGCAAGAGTTTAACACTTTCCTCAATTAGTAATCTTGGTTCTGGTCAGATTTCACGTATAAACAGGCAATAATGGCTGTGTTATGTCCCCCATGACCAGCCTTAATCCTGTTCATGCTTGAAATGTAAATTTTTTGAATCCCTTCATTAGTTATTGTTTATTTTCCACTTACATAATTTAAATTACAAAACGTTTGTCATTCCATGTTTATGAAAACAATATCTCAGCAATAATCCATGTAAAAAAACTTACTAATTTTACTGTGCCATAGATTGTTATAATATTTTTTTTTTAGTTCATCTAAGCACATGGTACTCAAGGTGAGCTATCAACCTGTGTTTGTCCTGCTGTATGTGTGTCAATAAGACATCAAAACATTTTCTTTAAAGGCCCATTATACCACAGAAATGCTTTTATTTTTATTTCTCAAAGGTTGTTTATTTTTGGTGTAATTGAAAAGTTTCCAAAAAGTTACTCCCTGGCCAGTTACCTGAACCATCATTTTTAGAAATGAGTACAGTTATACTATAGTGGTGTAGTATTTTGTATGGATGTCAAAAATCCTATTTTGTTTACATTTTGCTACTTTTATGACAAATTGCTTCACATTCAATGCTACTTTCTTTGTGCAAGAAGCAAGTAACATTCTCTATAAGTATTACCTATATTTGCCCTTTCTAAAGAATGAAAAATATATTCATTTTTGAGGGATCATGTGCCTTTAAACATATCTTCTTCTACACTGCATGCTAGACAAATATTTCCGAAACTCAGCCTGAATATTCCTGGCATGAAGCTTTTCAAGAAATTCCATTCTGTGTGAAACACCTGTTGCCATGGAAACTGGAAGAAAAAAACTTCACACCTTTGTTAAATTTACTGTCTTGGGGTGAAGATTATTTTTCTTAAATTACTCCTTTTTAAAATTAAGACTTTCTACATGTTCTTGCATGCCATTTAATTTTGAATATTGGCCTATTTTTTAGCTCACCTGTCACAAAGTGACAGGGTGAGCTTTTGTGATCGCTTTTCGTCCGGCATCCGTCCGGCATCCGTCGGTCCGTCCGTAAACTTTTACTTTAAATGACATCTCCTCATAAACCACTAGGCCAATTTCATCCAAACTTCAGAGGAATGTTCCTTTGGTGGTCACCTTTAAAAAATGTTCAAAGAATTTAATTCCATGCAGAACTCTGGTTACCATGGCAACCGAAAGAAAAAACTTTAAATATCTTCTTTTAAAAAACCCAAAGAGCTAGAGCTTAGATTTTTGGCATGAAACATCTTCTAGTGAGTGTCTACCAAGTTTGTTCAAATAAAAGCCCTGGGGTCAAAATTGGCCCCGCCCCAGGGGGTCATTGATTTTCCCTATATGCATATAGTAAAAACTTAAAAAATCTTCTTTTAAAGAACCTAAAGAGCTAGAGCTAAGATATTTAGAATGAAACATCTTCTAATGAGTGTCTACCAAGTTTGTTCAAATAAAAGCCCTGGGGTATAAATTGGCCCCACCCCAGGGGGTCATTGATTTTCCCTATATGCATATAGTAAAAAATCTTCTTTTAAAGAACGCAAAGAGGTAGAGCTAAGATATTTAGCATGAAACATGTTCTAATGGGTGTCTACAAAGTTTGTTCAAATAAAAGCCCTGGGGTCAAAATGGGCCCCGCCCCTGGGGGTCATTGATTTTCCTTATATGTGTATAGCAAAAACTTAAAAAATCTTCTATGAAAAAACCCAAATAGCTAGCGTTAAGATATTAAGCATGAAACATCTTCTAGTGAGTGTCTACAAAGTTTGTTCAAATAAAAGCCCTGGGGTCAAAATTGGCCCCGCTCTGGGGGTCATTGATTTTCCTTATATGTGTATGGCAAAAACTTAAAAATCTTCTTTGAAAAAACCCAAATAGCTAGAATTTAGATATTAAGCATGAAACATCTTCTAGTAAGTATCTACAAAGTTTGCTCAAATAAAAGACCTGGGGTCAAAACTGGCCCCGCCCCAGAGGTGTCATTGTTTTTAATTATATGTGTATAGTAAAAACTTAAATAATCTTCTTTTAAAAAACCCAATGAGCTAGAGGTAAGATGTTTAACATGAAACATCTTCTTGTGGGTGTCTTCCAAGTTTGTTCAAATAAAAGCCCTTGGGTTAAAATTGGCCCTGCTGGGGGGGCCTTTATACAGGTGAGCGACCTTAGGGCCCTCTTGTTTATTATGTTGGGAGCATTAAAATTTGGACCTTTTGAACAATATGACATGGCACTGAGTTTTGATAAAAGTTGACCTTGTGACCTCCATTTTGCATTTTAATTTCTCCAAGAAAAAAACTGATGTATCAATTTGAGAACATTTTGATAATTAAAATAGGTAACAGGTACCATGTCAACAAAATGTATATAATAAAATACTTAATTTACATTACAAAAATCAATGTTCAATGCATTCATGTGTTCCAAAAATATAAGTCAACCTATGAAAAATATGTTGTAAGTAAAACATAAAGTTACATTTTAACAAGTCAGAGACTAAAGTAAGTTTACAAAATTTCATGTCCTATAGATTTTAGAAAAAGAGTTGAAATATAAAATAAAGTTTAACATGAGTTAAAATATAAAATAAAGTTTAACATACCTGTAGAAATACACATAGACAGAATAAGTCAAAATATATCCTTTATTGACAGTCCAAGAAATAAATTATGACTGTCTAACCTTAAACTGTCTCTTTTATAGGTATGTTTTGGAATTGTTTGAAAAGTAAAATTAATTTATTAATGGGTTTTCACTTTGAAGTTATAAATGTCAAACACTACGAAGGAAACAAAGCTGTAATATTTTACACAACTATTATTCTGTATTGGTTTGTATTTACTCTATAAAAAACAGTCCATCTGTGAAACAAAGAAAAGTGCTAAAAAGACCTACAGTGCTTCCTAGGCTTAAGCAAAATGTGTTAATTTAACAATATCTTAAGTATGTTTGACATGTAAAGAATGATGGTTTCTATCCCAAAGTTTGAAGAAGTTATTACTGTTAAAATACATGGTATTTTAAGGTTTAAATTTGAAAATACAAACAAGTAAAATATAGATACAAAAATGTACAAAATTATGCATTATGTAATATAAAAAAATAACTCATATTTGGGGTTCCTTATAATGTATTTAATTGTATTTAAAAGTAATTTATTGTGAAATTAACAAATAAAGCTATTTACATATTGCAAACGGAACTTATAATCCAAGAAAATTACCAAAAAGTGGTCAACATATGCAAAGAGAGCCCTTACTGTGTTGGTAACGCTGTAGAAATATGGTGATAAAATACTGCAAAAGCAGTTGAACCACATATATGTATAACATTTTAAATATCACTTGGATCTTGAATGATTTTACTTTTCTAAAATTTTAGTACAATTTTCTCAATATTGTTTTTCTTGAAATATTTTGGCTCTCCTGCAGGCGTGCAGCTTTAAATGAGCCGTTTGCAACCAGCATGGATCCAGACCAGCCTGCGCATCCGCGCAGTCTGGATCAGGATCCATGCTGTTCGCTTACCGCGCAGTCTGATCAGGATCCATGCTGTTCGCTTACAAACCCTATAACAAGTAGAGAAACTGATAGCGAACAGCATGGATCCTGATCAGACTGCGCGGATGCGCAGGCTGGTCTGGATCAATGCTGGTCGCAAACCCATAATGTTGGTTTTGTCCTGACACGGCTCAAATAACTGTGGTAGTAAAGATGACAAAAGGTGGATTTGGTGCTAGGATTTGACTGTGTTAAATATAACTTTACAGTGAGTAAGGAACAGTTATAACATATAAGTAATTATATGGTATACAATGTTTCATACACATGAGAACTTTATGGGACAGACATTACAAACACATGATAACTGTTGTGCACAGACCGTTTTGAGCACATATATACAAATGTAGTAACTTTTTGGTACAGAACATTTCAAACACATAGTTTCTGTGTTTGACAAAACATTTTGAACACATAGAAATTGTGTTGGAAAAAAGATTTAAAACAGATAGTTAAGTTAGTGTTTTGGACAAAACATTTTGAACACATAGTAACTGTGGGGAACAAAACATTTTGAACACATGGTTACTGTGTGGAACAAAACATTTTGAACACATGTAATTGTGTGGAATAAAACATTTTGAATACATAGTTACTGTGTTGGACAAAACATTTAAACACAGCATTTTGAACACATAGTAACTTTGTGGAACAAAACATTTTGAAATCAAAGTAACTGTGTGGAAAAAATATTTTAAACACGAAGTAACTTTGTTGGACAAAACACGTTTTGAACACATAATAACTGTGTGAAACAAAACAATTTGAACACATAATTATTGTGTGGAACAAAAATTTGAACACATAGTAACTTTGTGGACAAAACATTCTGAACACATAGTAATTATGTTGGACAACACATTTTGAACACATAGTAACTGTGTGGAACAGAACATTTTGAACACATAGTAACTTTGTTGGACAAAACACCTTTTGAACACTTAGTAACCTATTGGACAAACCATTTGAAACACCTAGTTACTGTACAGAACAAAACATTTTGAACACATAGTTACTGTGCAGAACAAAATATTTTGAACACATAGTGACTGTATGGGACAAAACATGTAGTTATGTTGGGGACACATTTTAAAGATATGTCTGATACAGGACAGTGAAAACACATAGGAACTGTGTAGAATAGAATTCTTTGAACACAGACTAACTGTTTTGTAGAGATTTTTTGAACACATAGTGTATATGTAGTATAGAACCTTTTGAACTCATAGTAACTGTATTGATAACCTTTTAAACTCACTTATAGTAACTATTAAAAGCAAATTGTTACTATGTGGTTCAGAACATATCGAAGAGTCTTGAACACATAGAAACTGGTATAAAGTTTGCAGTTCATAAGCAAGAACGTTTTAAAGAAACGAAGAAAAAATGGTTGGTTGCTGTAAACACAAGCAGTAACTTTATTTTATTTTATATACATATATATCCTTTCCTTCCTTTAAATGCTCAAATATTATCTTCTTATTTTTAGCTCACCTGTCACAAAGTGACATGGTGAGCTTTTGTGATCGCTTTTCGTCCGGCGTCCATCCGTCCGTAGACTTTTACTTTAAATGACATCTCCTCATAAACCACATAGCTAATTTCATCCAAACTTCACAGGAATGTTCTTTTGGTAGTCAACTTTAAAAATTGTTCAAAGAATTTAATTCCAAGCAGAACTCTGGTTGCCATGGCAACCGAAAGAAAAAACTTAAAATATCTTCTTTTAGAAAACTGCAAGAGCTAGAGCTAAAATATTTGGCATGAAACATCACCTAGTCATAGTCTACCAAGTTTGTTCAAATAAATGCCCTGGGTTCAAAATTGGCCCCGCCCCAGGGGGTCATTGATTTTCCTTATTTGTATATAGGAAAAACTTAAAAAATCTTCTTCTAAAAATCCCCAAATAGCTAGAGCTTAAATATTCAGCATGAAACATCTTCTAGTAGGTGTCTACCAAGTTTGTTCAAATAAATGCCCTGGGGTCAAAATTGGCCCCGCCCCAGGGGGTCATTGATTTTCCTTATTTGCATGAAGTAAAAACTTAAAATATTTTCTCTTAGAAAACCGCAAGAGCTAGAGGTTAAATATTTAGCATGAAACATCAACTTTTCAGTGTCTACCAAGTTTGTTCAAATAAATGCCCTGGGGTCAAAATTGGTCCCGCCGGGGGGGGGGGGGGTCATTGGTTTTCCTTATTTTATATATAGTAAAAACTTAAAAAATCTTCTTTTAAAAACCCCATATAGCTAGAGCTTAAATATTAAGCATGAAACATCTTTCAGTGGGTGTCTACCAAGTTTGTTCAAATAAATGCCCTGGGGTGAAAATTGGCCCAACCCTGGGGGGTCATTGATTTTCCTTATTTGCATATAGTAAAAACTTAAAATATTTTCTTTTAGAAAAACGCAAGAGCTTAGATATTTGGCATGAAACATCACATAGTCAATGTCTACCAAGTTTGTTGAAATAAATGCCCTGGGATCAAAATTGACCCCACCCTGAGGCGTTATTTTCTAGTTAGCGTCTTCCAAGTTTGTTTAAATAAAAGCCCTGGGGTCAAAATTGGCCCCTCGAGTGGGGGTCATTGTTTTTTCCTATATGTGTGTAGTAAAAACTTTAAAAAAAATCTTCTTTTTAAAACCCCAAAGAGTTAGATATTTATCATGAAACATCTTCTAATCGCTGTCTACCAAGTTTGTTCAAACAAAAGTCCCTGGTTTAAAATTGGCATTGGCTCAGGGGGCTATATACAGGTGAGCGATTTCAGGGCCATCATGACCCTCTTGTTTTTTATTCTTTGCTTGGTACTAAGTATTTGAAAAAAATATGTATTTTGATTAAAAATTGCCAAAACCAGAATAGTGTTTTTATTTTAAAAAAAAATGACTTAATTTGTGGCCAATGAGAATCAGTGCTTATGTTAATAATACAACATTGCAGGTCAGTGCTCCAATATTGAACCTATTGTTAAGACAGTTTATTGAACTGCAGGCGATTTACGTCATTTAATCTGCAGACTAATGGTCGCATATTTGAGAAAAACGAGGCAGTCTATTAAGCGTCTGCAGATTTTTGTTTGTTTGTTTGTTTGTTTGGATTTTTACTGCACGTCAACACATACCTGGCCATATCGTGCCGAATGCTATAATTCGGCACAAAAAAAATCTGCAGACGCTAAAAAGACTGCCTAATTGCAGACGCTAGTCGTTTTTCTCGAGATATACGAAAGAGGTAAGACCATAAGTTTGGTTCTCTGACTACCGGAAGTACATCGGGCCAAGAACTTTTTAATCAATCCTCGTATGGTAAAAATACTACAGAATACACACGCTTGGTAGACTGAATAATTGCAGACGGATGTCGTCCTTCCATAGATATATATGCTAATAAGACTGACGAATTGCAGACGAATGTCGTCCCTGTATAGATATATATATATGCTAATAAGACTGACAAACTTTTTTCAGCCGATAAGACGCTAAACAATTATCCACGAGCTCTTGAAAATCGACCGGCATCTTGTCAAACACCAGGAACACATTGGAACCATTTGGACGACATTACTTTCGAATCCCACGAGGTTGTTTGGAGGAAACTATCCAGCTAACTTACGAACGTTGGTGTGTTGTATTCAGGTGCCCGCTCGTGCCTGAACGGGAAACTAAGGTCTCCCTCCGTCAGTAATGCTGGAAAGTCGTCTGATAATCTTTACAATGTCGTTGTAAAAAATATAAGACAAATTAATGAGACCTAGCATATTTTTTTCTTATTGCACAGCAAGATTATCATGTCTTAATGACATGCACTGTATGATGGTAAAACAGCTTGTCAAAACAGGTAAAATGTACGTGTTAAAAGTAAGGAAAATAAATTGATATTTAATATCCATGGGACATTTTGTGTGGTTTATTCGGAATTATTTTCCTCCTTATATTTCTTTACAAACTAATGAAATAAGGGCGTGTATTTGTATAATTTGATACAGTTGAGGATATTGACTGTGCTAGTTTAAAGGCCCATTTAGTCTTAAAAATCACCTTTTAACTTCTTCAAAAAGGTCAATCGAGTTTTATATTTTTCAGTAAAGAATAAAGAGCAGAAAAATAAAGAGCATGATATATGTTAAATAAGACTGGAGGAAGTAGCACTGAACGTGCGATAAAATGTCTTAAAGGTAGCAAAATGTTAACAAAGTAGTATTTTGATTTACAAAAAAACACTATATCAGTAAAATTATACCTATTCCTAAAGAGGAAAAAGTTCATTTGTATAATAATCTTGTTTATAAATTTGCACAATTTAATATTTTGAAATCTGTGTTTTCCAAACAGAGTATGTTCTGTTCTGGGGCGTCCGTGGCCGAGTGGTTAAGGTCGTTCACTTCAAACCACTTGCCATTCACCGCTGTGGGTTCGAATCCCTACAGGGACTTTGAATTTTTTCATGTAACCTTACGGAACGTCGGTGGTTCTACTCAGGTGCCTGTTCGTGTCTGAGATCTTCCTCCACCAGCAAAGCTGGAACGTCGACATATGCCATGTAATCTGTCGGTGTGACGTAAAATCCATTCAAACAAACAAACAAACAAAATATTCTGTTCAGTTATGTATGACCGATGAGTAACTTTTGGAAAAAGTAACCAGATCACCGACATATATTTTTTTCATATAAAAATGATAAAATTTTGACGGTTGTCAATTTGTTTCTTTGTCAAAATTGCACATTTCAAAAAAAGATATAAATAAACAAATAAATAAAATTAAAAGCTTTGATTTGACAGCGTGGCAAATACTTATTTACACGTAACCGTCGAAATATCATTATTGGATATACGTACTAACAAACAATCGGTGAATAACATTGAAAATGTCAAGTGTTTTACTTATGTTATCATGTTAAAGGCGACGAACATGTAATGTTCATATGCTGAATAAATAATTGAATTGACTAATGAATATAAACAAAGACCATTGTTGCAAAAAATAACAAAGACAACAAAAACCACAAACTCAAAGCAGAAAGTCAAGAGACACTTGTCTTGTTATTTCAATAATCACGTGTTATTGTATTGTTAATACAACTTTGTTGCTCAGTTTAACGTCATGTGAGTTATCTTAAGTCACGTGACTGTACATGTATATTTGTGAATATAGTTTTAATTGTCTTATGAACGTTAACTTTGAAAAATATTACAAACAAAATATGCCAGAAACATTACGTATAAAATCTTTTTTTTTATTCAAAACAACCAATTCGGTTGTTTTTGTACTTCGCTAAAATGATGTTTACACTTTGTGACGTTTACACTGTATGATGTTTACACTGTATGGTGTTTACACTGTATGGTGTTTACACTGTATGTGTCAAATATAGTTTTTTTTTCGCAAAAGTAATCAAAGTTTAGCCGACTTATCTTTTTTAACTGTCGGCTTGGCCATAATTGAATGCTAAAATGACGCCCTCTTGTACATGTTTATCCTATAAGATTTGCATTAATTAGTGTACTTGTTTACAAATACTTGAGTTCATGATGATCAAATGTACACGTTTTTTTACATAAAAGTAAGTATTGTAAAGTTTCACGTCTAATAAAATTATGTCATCGAACGTACATAAAATGATTATGACCTTAATCATGAATGACGTAAAAGAAAAATTTACGCGTTTTCATTTTTCAGTTGTTTTGTGCACTTCGCCATTAATTAAATACCCCCCCCCCCAAAAAAAAAAAAACAAAAAAAAAACAAAAAAAAACAAATAAAAAAAATCACTATTGCAACTGTTCCACCTACTTCATAAAACATTTTTTCATTTAAAAAAAAACATGTCAACAGAAAACGTAAAAATTTGATTTTACTGTTGCCCCCTTTATTTCACCATTTTATAACACTGCACGTTTGTAACGTCGCTTTTCATTGGATAATCGTGACGTTTATATAGTTTTATATACACGGCTGCTGTCGATTCATGAAGAAATCTTACTTTTTCTCTAAAAATGATGATTGCTGTATTATAAATTCGTTATAAAGATTGTTGACAGGTTATATGACCGTATATATATAAACGGCTGTTTGCCATATAACCCTCGCCTAGCGGCTCAGGTCATATTTACAAATAGCCGTTTATATAGGGCCATATAACCTGTCAACAATCTTTATAACCAATATTATACACACTCAATACTTATAAGGCAACATCATTTTGGTTGTAGCTAAGAGATACCGCTCTAGAGATGTTACACGTATCTTGTACTCTTACCATTCAGCAGATTTTATAGTGCTGATAAAAAGGTGACCGCTGTGCGAAGGTTGCACTGTATTAAATTGAAAGTATTAACGAACAGAAAATTGCATATACATGTATGAAAGTTATCATACATCCGGTAAGAAAAGCTATTCATTTTCAGTAAAACAACAATTGTCCTTCATAAGTGTTTCGTATCATGTGCCTATGTTATCATTAAGCGAAACTTTTTTGCATTGTTTTCTTCCGCGTGTACACACTCAAACGGTTAATATTAATGTTGAAATCACTTGGACACTGTATTTCAAAAGTTATAGACATTGTACTTATATAGGTATGTTGTTTTTAGAAATTATATATTCATATATTTATTTCGATTTTTGCTTAGCATATTATCAATACTGATTTCTTTTTATTGTAATTACTTTGCCTACGAATGGGTCCTGTTTGGGCCATTTGAAATGTCGCCTTTGACATGCGATACTAGTATATACAGTTAATCTTTTGTGGTGACCTCGCGAGGATATAATTTTATTGTTGCGAGAATCCGCCTTTGACATGTGATACTTCGACTAGTAGTAAATCTCATTTGGTGACCTCGCGAGAGTATAATTTTATTGTATTGCGAGAATCTAAGTTAAACTTGCGAGAAATTAAACGTTTAGAATCGTAAGAATGTAACAAATAATTTAATTAAAAGGTCGACGTAAGAGATTTAGTCAAAATCGCGAATGTTGGTTTAAACATATTTATTTAAGCTCGATTACGAAATAAGTTATTGCAACTTAATTTAATCACTTTCGAGTCTGCTTCCTGGAAACAACCAGTACTGGTGTCATATGAAGAAACATGGTCGTGACCCGATTAGGGTTCGAACCAATGATCTCTGGGTTGAGAGGTAGATACCTTAACCAATAGGCCACCGCTCCCCTTTGCGAATGTCAACAGGCGACATTTGAATGGCGTCAACTGGACACCGTATCTTTGTGACGTGAGTCTGCAATAAACGCAGGTTCCGTTTATCTTTTTAAAATGGCAAAGTTTTCGTAAAAACTATATTCAGTTGAACATAAAAAATTACTATCCATCACCTGTTTTCTATACATGTATATATTCTATAGTTATTCAGCACAGTAGATGACTTATATCAAACTAAATTGTAGAACAGATTTCGTGTTTGTATGGATATTTTGACAGTAGAATTCTTTTATCCTATTGCGGGACATGCCAAAATTAATAACAAAAATACAAACTAACTTATCATAAAATTTATATAATCTAGCTAACTATATAACATTCATACAATCTAGCTAATTATAACATTTATAATATCTAGCTAATAATATAACATTTATACAACCTAACTAATTATAACATTTATACAACCTAAATATTAATAACATTTATATAACTTAGTAGAATATCTACCTTCCTAGTCATAACATTTACACAACCTAATTATTTAAAACATTTGTACAACCTAAATAACTATAACATTTATGCAACCCAACTAATTATATCATTAATGCAGGCTAGCTAATATAATAACATTTATACACCCTAACTTTTCATAACCTTTAAACAACCTAACTATTCATAACAGTTATACAATCTAACTAATTATTACATTTATACATCTTAATTTATCATAACATTTACACAACCTAACTAGTATATCATGTTTAACAACCTAACTAATTATATAACATGTACACAATCTTTCTTATTATAAAAATTATACTATCTAGCGTAGTATAATATTTATACAAGCTAACTAGTTATACAGTATTACATTTATACAACCTAACGCTTTATAACATTTATACAACTCAACTAATTATAACATTTATGGAACCTAACTAATTACATTGTATAACATTAAAATTTTATACAATCCATTTATACAATCTAATTAATTCTAACATTTATACAACCTAACTAATTATAACATTTATAAACGTGCTTTATTCTTATGACTGACCGAGTATATATATTTTTTAGACTGTTTGGAAATGAACAAGTTTTTAGTTGCTGGTTTAGTGGTATGTGTACTTGCTACTATTGTATGTATACTCAGTACTTCCATACCATACTGGCTATATGGACATTCCAAATCATATGGGATAGAAACGTCGGTAGCGTCTGGCCTCTGGCAGGTTTGTGTTAGAAGTAAAATCCAGAGTTCAACAGAAACATCGTGTTTCAAAAACAGTGGTGAGTTAAAGACACCGATCATCGTAATTTTTGACAATTGTATTGATAATGACGGTTAGTTGTCTATAACCACATTAAACACTTTCAACAAATTATTTTTAAATTATTAAAATAAAAAATATATAAATTAAAAATCCAACAATGTATAATCGCTCTGACGGCTGAAGTCAAAGCCTAAGTATCAACCAATAGTAGTTATGATGCAAAAATGTCCTTTAAAATGTTATTGAACACTTTTTTCAATGTAACTAGATCTACGTCAAAAAGTTTGTTTCGGTTTTCCCTGCGAGCTGAACGGCTTTGTGCTATAACGGACGCCATCATAAACAATATTCATTTTACGAAATAATTTTACCAATGGCTAATCAGTGCATGGAAATACTAAGTTTAGATTTAGAATGAACAAAACTAACACACCTGTATCATTTTCATAATAATTTATATATTATTCATTATTATATAATAATTCATATACTATTTATCTCGTAGATTTGGCATCATGGATGAAAGCGGTGCGAGCTATGATGATTCTTGGTATACTTTTTATGGCAATGAGCGCTGCTATTGCGTGCTTATATCTTGTGAAATTCTACACGAATAATCATGTCTATATCTGCACGGTTTTCACGGCAGCTCTAGGAGGTTTGTATTGGTTTATTTCTCTCTTAATAATGCTGCATTTTTGTTACGTCAATTTTCATTGGATAATCGTAAAGTTTATATTTTTCTTTGTACATGTTTATGCACAAAGAATCTTAAAGTGTAGCTTTATAATTTCATTGGTTTATATATATATGTTTGCTCCCCATATAACTCTCGTCATTGGCGTTATATAACCTATATAACCATCGCTAAGGGCGTTATATAACCCTCGCCAAATACGTTTTAAAACATACATAGCCCTAGCAAAGTGGCGTTATTAACCCAAATAACCCTCGCTAAGTGGCGTTATATAACCCATATAACACTAGCAACTGGCGTTATATAACCTATATAACCCTCGTCAAAGACGTTATATAACCATGAAAACTTGAAAATTAACATTTTGAATAATGTAAACAGTATTGCTTCATATTTTCATTTCCTCATCGGACATTGCCAATAAATGTACAAAATAAGTGAACGATATGTTTAGCAGTTCGTAAACTTTTCATTTTTTTCTTACATAAACTATATTCTTATTTTTTTCCAAATCAGGTGTGTTCGTGATTGTCGGGTTCGTTGTTTATGCCAGTGAATTTAACAAGGAAAATCAAACTGCAGTCCATTTAAGTGGCGCATTTTATTTGGCTGTCTTATCAGCTGTCCTGGCGTTCGTTGCGGCAAGCCTGTTTGTCATTTCGAGAAGGTCCGCTGGAGGGTATAACACAATTTAGAGTCCGCATACCGTAAAATTTCAGTTGAAATACTTGTAGAGATGACGTCATTTCATTTTTGGTTTTATTAATGGTGACAACATATTACTTTCTAATATTTGCATTTTATTGGATCTTTCACGAAAACAAAATAAATACCTAGTGTTTTATGTGGCCCCTTAACCTTATATAAACTTTGAAGCTACTTTCCCACTCACAACAAGCCTAAAAACATCAAACAGTTTCCAGTTTCACTTGACACAGAAATAAACACCCATATTTATCACACCCACTATTTTAACATGTAGCGAGGACAGCTTGATGCAGGTAAAACTTCAATATAAATGAGCCGCGTCACGACAAAACCAACATAATGCGTTTGCTTCCAGCATGGATCCAGACCAGCCTGCGCATCCGCGCAGTCTGATCAGGATTCATGCTGTTCGCTGTCAGTTTCTCTACTTGTTATAGGGTTTGTAAGCGAACAGCATGGATCCTGATCAGATGGCTGGTCTGGACCCATGCTGGTCGCAAACCCATTATGTTGATTTTGTCGTGACGCAGCTCAAATGTCAGTTTTAAACCGAATTTCTAAGATATGTTCTTTTTTTGTCTGTTTTTATAGACATAATTTTCTATCATATATTCTGCAGCAATCGATTGCTGAATAAAAAACTTACCCAGCGCCAAATTGTTCTACCCGTAACCAAACTTATTTACTTGCAACAAGTTAACGGGTGTGATTACAACTTTAGTCGTTGCAACGGTTTAAAAATACAGCAGAAATATTTTACTTTGATGTTTTTTTTCGTCGGACAAGATCATGTATTTTTTCGTCGGACAAGATCATGTATTAATCCCCAAGCTACATGTAAATGTAAGAGCCTGTGGTGCAATTTTACTAGTATCTTTTGATGTCATTTTACATGTATTTCAAAAATGCCCAAACTACATTGTGTGGGATAGTAGCTTCAATCATCAATGTTGCGTTTGTAACGATAAAACTATTTTGTAATTATATATATTATGATGAATAAAGTTTTGAGAGGAAATTGCTTTTTTGATTTTCTGTTCATGATAAATGAATGAAAACAAAATACATCATATACCGTTTATAAATAAGTCAAACACAGAAATGTCTTCCCGTCTGTGCGTGGCGTGTACGGCACATGGGCATCGGCTGAATATTTGCGGCTTGGCGGATAGAAAACTTTTATACTAAACTGCCAGTTCTCGGATTTCTTCTTCGATCAGCTGACGATGTCCCGACTGAAGCCGAGGGGAGTGGCACTACAATGTAGGCGGAGACGACGAGGAAAGTGTGCTAGGGTGCGCAAGCACATATATTGACGGCTTAAAAGGCAGGACCTTTGCTGGCACAACAACCCTTTTCAGTGCTATTTCCTTTTCATATTGTCTCAGTTAACTGTACATTTAAGTTCTCATTGACCACTGTATAGGGACCTACTTTAGGCTGAAAATTCATATATTTGGCTTATACTTATAGGAAATTGTATGGAGGTAAATTATCACCACTGTGTGCTTCAAAATTAACTCTTTAGGGGCATGGCTGCTGACATATTCCGGATCCGTATACTCGACAGCAAAAGCTACATTTAGTCTCTAATAGGACAGATGGACACACATCATCATTATCATCAAATATTAAATATAGCTGTCATATTCACCGTGGGTAAGCAACTTTGGTCATGTGACCACAGAAATCAACGTACACGGCCAAAATAGCTCGGTTGAGGTAAGTTTTTTAGTGGTTATGTTTCTGTCCAGCCGATTTAAATTATGCTACATAGCCTACCGACCGCGGCAGTTCCGATGCTTTCTAAAAATGTATTTAGTTTCGTCTAACGTTTTGTATTTTATGAGAACATTTAAACAATATTTGCAAATTGTCGATCACAACGTACACACTATTGTGTTTTAGTGTTGATGAAAATTTAATAAACGATACGCATGTCAGTTCTAAGTAAAATTTCAGGTCTTAAAATATATAAGAGAATGTTTTAATGAAAAAAAGAACTGGTTTCCTGTTGTCTTTTTTTGTATTTATTAAAAAATTGACCAACTTACAGAAATGTCAACGTACACACTCACAATTTAGTTTGATAGTGGTCTGAACATGAGGCTGCAACTTCGAAATAGGTGGCTTTTTCCAACAAAAAATTAGCTTTTAATTTAGATTGCCCTCGCAAGCTGTATATAATTACTTTTTTTTACAAAGGAAATAGTTTAGAGTGCATTCATTTCATCGCAAATAAGCTTAAACAACCTTTAACTTTTTATGTTATTTATTTGTACTTTTGTTTTTTAGAAGACAAATTTCCAGTTACCCATTACTGCTTAATGATTAGTTGAAACAGCCGTTTTTATATTTTATACTGTATTAATATAGTTCGTATTACAATATAGATCGTAATTACAGTAATCTTAATATAATAACGTAAACAACCAGGATAATGGTCTGTTGCTTCACCAACTAGTGCCTTCGTAGCAGCAAAAGGGTCCAAAGTTGACGATGACGCCGAGTAACAATTCAATATTATCGGTTTTTCAGCATTTGCGTCACTTGATCCCTATGATGTTCTATTAACATTATATTTTCAAGAATATATCTACTTGCACTTGCTATGTAAAAATATCTTATAAACAATTCACCATTTTATATGTTGGTTAAGGCAACCAAATACCCTTTGTTAAATGGTTAGTTACTGGTACCAAGTTTCTAGAAAATGCTTTTACTACTCAAGAAATCAGTTACTGGAAAATGGTTACTAGTAATAAATTTACCGGAAAATCGTTTCTAGTAATAATTATATTTACCTATCTTATTTTGTGCGCAATGTATGAGCTATAGATATGAATATCAATGACATTGTTAAAATATTTAAACATGATGTAATCATAGGGTTAAAGTGACATAACTGCTGAAATACCGGTACTACCTATAAAATAGTCACTTGGCGTCATTGTCAACTATGGCAACTTTTGTTGCTACAGAAGGCACTAGGTTGGTTAAGCAAGAGACGCTTATCCTGGCTGTTTAGGTTATCAAATGACTGTAAAATGATCTTATTTGATACAGTTTACAATTGCTGTTTCAGCAAATCATTAAGCAGCCTGAGTAACTTTTTTTTCTTTCTAAATGAAAACCACAAAAGAACAAATACATAACATAATAAAACAGTTAAAGGTTGTTTAAGCTTATTTGTGATGATATGAATGCACTTGCAACTGTTTTCCTTAAACCTGTACTTATATACAGTTTGAGAGGGCAATCTAAATAGAAAGCCAACTAGCTTTTTGTTAGAAAATGCCACCTACTCCGAAGTTGCAGACCACTATCAATCTGAATTGTGAGTGTGTACGTTGACATTTTCTAGACTGTATGTGTACCTTGACCAGTTCTTTTTTCATTAAAACATTCTCTTATATATCTTAAGACTTGAAATTTTACTTACAACTGATATGCGTATCGTTTATTAAGTTTTCATCAACACTTTCACACAATAGTGTGTACGTTGTCATCGACAATTTGAAAAATTGTTTGAATGTTCTCATAAAATACAAAACGTTAGACGAAACTAAATACTTTTTTAGAAAGCATCGGAACTGCCGCGGTCGGTAGGTTATGTAGCATAATTTAAATCGGCTGGACAGAAAAATAATCACTAAAAAAACTTACCTCAGCCGAGCTATTTTGGCCGTGTACGTTAACTTTTGTGGTCACATGACCAAAGTTGCTTACCCACGGTGATATTTGGGGCGTTTATATCACCACCGTTACTGCACTTAATAATACTTAAAAATAATGCATATTTTATTTGAGTAACAACTGTTCATATACATATATATTGAATATGATGAGTGTTAATCTAAATTATGTGAAAAAAATACATGTAGATATACGACATCACTATTGTGCTTGTGGTATTTTTGTTCTACCTATTCGGAATCTTTCGTGTTAGGTGGTTCCAGTATTCCACACTTGAATACTGTTGAATCACCCTTAGGATATGAGGCCTGCTTTTTAAATTTGTCTTTTGACGTAATATCTGTGATATGCAGGCTTCATAACCTCAGATCCCCTTTCAAAATTCCATTTTATTTAGTTCCGCCCATTGTTTTCTCGTTTAGGGCACACGCTTTTTTTTACTTGGGGACCATATGCCGCTTTTCATGGAATGGCACTAACGTGTGACATTGAAGGTTCCATGATAACCGCCATATGAACACATCTACGGATGTTTCAAAATTCTAAATTTTACCAGTTCATGTTAAATTCAGCTTCAGCCGGTGCTGGCGGGCGTGGACGGTAGTTTGCAATTGACAGCACCGTCCATGAACAGGCTCAATCAAACCGAGCCTGCAACATTTTCAATTTTGCCGTGCTGGGCTTTCTTTAGGGATTCTTATTTCACTCTATTGTATATTTCAACGATATAACATGGATTAAAGTATCTATATATAAATGTAATATGCATTTTGCTGATAAACCTTAAATAAGGGTGGCTGATTTGTGACATGTATTTTTGTTTCGCGGGGCCCCAGTCAAAAACACGAGATTAATTATTGTGGCTGATTTGTGCTATGTTGTACTTTCGCTCTGCAGGGCGCCAAGCGAAAAATTATATGCAGCCACCATAACACCTTAATGTATCCTTTTTCATATTATTAGCCGGTGAATGAATTATAAATCAAATGAAAAGTTTGTGCAGATTGATTGCATCAATTAAAACTCCAAGGACTTTGAAAACATGGAAAGATTTTTATTGGACAAAATGTAATTTCAACCACTAAGTAATGATAAAATAGAAACCGTTTACTATTTAGCAGAACCAACAAAAAGATTTATACTATTTAATAAAGAATACGACAATAAATAAATGCTTTTTTCATTAAAGGCACATTATTCCTAAAAATAACATTTTGCTTTTTAGGAAACGGCAAATATGAGTTTTATAATGTTAATAAAATGTACGATTTTTATTGGACAAAATGTAATTTCAACCACTAAGTAATGTTAAAATAGAAACTGTTTACTATTTAGCAGAATCAACAAAAAGATTTATACTATTTAATAAAGAATACGACAATAAATAAATTCTTTTTTCATTAAAGGCACATTATACCTAAAAATAATATTTTGCTTCTTAAGAAAGAGCAGACATGAGTTTTATAATGATAATAAAATGTAAGATGCTTATTACCTGACGAAAGTAGTGATCATGAGTGATGAATGTGAACTTATTTGTCATCAATGTAGCAATATGTAAAAAATAAATTATTATGGCTTCCATTCACTATAATTTTACTAACTACGGAATTCCATTAACGACAGCATCCGCGCAGTCTGATCAGGATCAATGCTGTCCGCTATCCGTTTCTCTACTTAAAATAGGGTTTGAAAGCAAACAGCATGGATCCTGATCAGACTGCGCGGATGCGCAGGCTGGTCTGGATCCATGCTAGTCGCAAACCCACTATGTTGGTTTTGTCATGACGCGGCACATATATACTTCTCGTTCAACGCAGCAGAAAGATGAGTAAACATAAAGTGTTCGCTTGTCAAACTGGTGCACTTTCATATAGCATGTAGATTTCCCACAGTGAATGTAGAAAACTACCACCATATATCACTGTTGTACAGCGTCCACCGGATATAGCCTCTAAAAACACAGAAAACGAAAGTAGAAAGCTGCACAACGAGTACACCATTTAATTTGCAAACAAAAGCAAATATTGCTCTAAAACTAGAAACATTTAGCTTCACAAAATTGTTTAGTTTGGAAAAATCGATGAAGTTATGATGAAGAAATAAGTTAAAACATTACCTCGGGTGTACTCGGTGTGCAGCTTTCTACTTTCGTTTTCTGTGTTTTTAGGGGCTATAACTGGTGGACGCTGTACAACAGTGTATATGACGTAATTGGCAATTTGTATAAAGTATAGTACCAGCGTATTTAGGACGGATGCCTTATATGCCATTAAACGTTGCTGTTGTTGCTGTTTGTACATTAAATATACTTTGGTCATTTGTAAGTTTGGGTTTTGAAAATAATACTAGAAAATAAAGTTATCTGTACAAATATTCTAGAGCATGGTTTGTCAAACCATATACAGTCAATCTTGTATTAAGAGACCGCTCAAGGGTGAGGTCAAAAGTGGTCTCTTAATAAAACGGTCTCTAATGCAAAACTAGGTTTTCCAACCAAATTTCACGGGTCATAGCATGTACAAATATCAATTAAACATAAGCAGGAAATGAAACAGTTTAATAGTTTAATATTTTTATTATCATATATTCCAACATTCCTTCAAAATTCAGACATTTACATATAATAGATATGATATGAATTACTAAATTTATTACTTTATTTTAATAACCTATTTTACTGAGTCAACATCAAACAATAAAGCTACAATAATAAGTTGGTTTTTTTTTCTACAAGAATAACATTTTCTACAATGTTTTGGTTGGTCATTTCAACACATTGGCATTGTGATTAATGTAGCACTATCCTATGTTTCTAACTTTTAACACATTTCATGGTAACCACCTCTTTACCTGAAAAAAGTCACTAATCTTTGATTACTTTGTATCAACCTCAGCTCTAAAACTCACAAAACTGTCCCGTAAAGTCATTATGCTTTCAAGCCATTTGTCTTGACCTTTGCTCAATGCTAATTCTTTCAATTTATACAACATCTCATTTGCATCACTCATACTAAAAATGTCCCAGTAACAGTGTTCAAGTCAAATGTTGGAACTGCTTTATCAAATATGTACATATATAACAAAAACTTTGAAAACTGATTTCCATGCTTCATACATTCGTTGATTTTCAGACAAAACTATCAATGACTTCTTGAAAATTTTCAGTTCTGTAGTCCCACAGACTTACTCCAACTGGGAGATAAGTAAGAAGAGTGCACACTCTTCTAGGTCCAAATCATATAATTATGAGCCGCGTCACGACAAAACCAACACAGTGCGTTTGCGATCAGCATGGATCCAGACCAGCCTGCGCATCCGCGCAGTCTGATCAGGATCCATGCTGTTCGTTATCAGTTTCTCTACTTGTAATAGGGTTGGTAAGCGAACAGCAATGGAGCCATACCACGAGATAAGAAAACATACTTACTAATCACTGTATTACTGAGCGTCCGGTTTTGTTACATCGTTCTCTTGAGAAGTATTGTACCCAAGAAGAGTGTTAAAGTAAAGCTTGTTAAGTTGTTTTGAAGAATTATCTTCAGTGACCTTGTCTGAAATTGGAGCTTTAGATGTATTTTCAGAAATTTCTTTGGAACTGATGATTTTGCATAATCTTCGTCTCCCTAATACTTTCTCTTCACGATCCAATGGATGCGTAACTTGATGGAATTATATACCCCCTTTTCAATGTGGAAAATGTTGAATATGTTACCAATATGGCCATGTTACAGCATTTAAGAAACAGACTTTCCTTTCCACATATAAATAACCATCATTTAGGTTTACAATAATGATGACTTGTTATTTTGTTTCCCCTTAAGATCTCTATAACGCCCTCTAATATTACGTCACATAAAATTGTGTTCAGGTGAGCTAGACATAAACCAAATTAAAAGAAAATTATGATATTTGATATTTATAAAACTTTTATTATATACAATAAAAAAACAAACAACGTACAGTTGTTTTTACACGCATAAAAAATATGCTTTGTTCCAATAATGAGACATTTTAAACTAATGAGGACATAATTGAGCCGTGTCACGACAAAACCAACATAATGGGGTTGCAACCGGGATGGATTCAGACCAGCCTGCGCATCCGCGCAGTCTGATCAGAATCCATGCTGTTCGCTTAAGACCCTATAACAAGTAAAGAAACTAATAGCGAAAAGCATGGATCCTGATCAGACTGCACGGATGCGCAGGCTGGTCTGGATCCATGCTGGTCGCAAACCCATTATGTTGATTTTGTCGTGACACGGCTCATATATTTAAGATATTAATATCTTATTTTATTAACCATAATTTGAAATATCTGGTTTAGAGGAAAGCAATTTATACACTGTCGAAAAATTTATAAGATATTATAAAATAATATCGTATTTTGCTAATGATTTTAGAACAGTTTCTTATTCTCACTAATTAATGTAGTACTTTGCCTCATCATTTCCTACTGAAGAGTGGTCATTTAGTTGCAAAATAAGCATAATGTGTCGAAGAACACTGCATCAAATGACTTTGGCAATGACCAGGCTTCTGTTGACTTAGATCAGTTTAATTTTAATAGTGTTGATGAAATAGAGAATGAACACTTTGATAGCATGATAACTATTGATGAGGTACTGAAATGTATTTTACATGCAAAGTCTGGTAAAGCACCGGGTTATGACAATATACCATGTGAACTACTAAAAATGATTCTGCGTTAGCTTTGCTACATAGTCTTTTTAATAGATGTTTTTTAAGTGGTTCTGTTACTACTGCATGGTCTGAGAGTATAATTTCACCAGTTCCCAAGTCTTCAACCACAGACCCACGGGATCCTTTGTCATACAGGGGTATTTCTTTGGCTCCATCCATGTATAAAATATACTGCTCTGTTTTAAATAATAGATTAGTAAAATGGACAGCTAGTAATAATATTATAAGTGATGAGCAAAATGGTTTTATAAAAGGTAAAAGTACAATTGACCAAGTACAGTCCCTAACAAATATTATTGAAACACGTAAACTTAAAAAGTTACAAACATTTACTGCTTTTATAGATTTCAGGAAGGCGTATGACCTTATAGACCGTACATCACTGTGGCAAAAGTTGCACCAGCAGGTGGGGATAGGGGGCAGACTGTTTCAGGCAATTTCATCATTATATAAAGATGTTTAAGTGCTGTATACGCTTAAATGGATTTGATACACCTTGGTTTGATGTAAAATGTGGATTGAAACAAGGCTGCCCCCTGTCTCCAATGCTGTTTAACTTGTATATTAATGATTTAGTAATGTATATGAATAATTTAGACAAAGGTGTTTATATTGGTGAAAGAAAAATATGTATTTTGCTATATGCTGATGACATAGTTTTGTTGGCAGAAAAGGCCAAAGATCTTCAATCCATGTTAGATGCTTTAGCTTTATGGTGTTGTCAAAATAAAATGACTGTCAATTGTGATAAATCCAATATTGTTCACTTTAGAGCCGACAGTATTTCTAAAACTGAACATGTTTTTGAATTCAATTCAGAAAAACTGGAAATTGTTCATAGTTATAAGTATCTTGGTGTCGTACTAAATGAATTTTTGGATTATAATGAAATTGCAAAGACAGTTGCAATGTCTGCCTCTAGAGCACTTGGTCTTGTTATATCCAAAAGTAAGGCATTTGGTGGTTTTCAGTACTCAACATTTACAAAACTTTATGATTCAATGGTATGGCCCATAATTAATTACAGTGCCCCGATTTGGGGTGATAGATCTTACTCGTGCATTAATGCAGTTCATCATAGGGCAATGCGTTACTACTTGGGTGTTGGAAGATACACCCCGAATGTGGCTGTAAGTGGAGAGATGGGTTGGAAACCACCAATTGTTAGACAGTGGGTGTCTGTATTTAGACAGTATTTTAGAGTTATGAATATGGATGATAATAGAATTAATAAATCTGTATTTATGTGGTCTAAAGCAAGTAATGTCAAGAATGGTTTTTACCGACTTAAGAAACTTTTAAAAGATATTAATAGTAGTCACATACTAGAGGCTAATATCGGAAATGCCAAACCTACCATATCAATGCTAGAATCTAAACTTATGGAAATAGCAACAAATAAATGGAAGTTATTACTTCAGAGAGAAAATGCCATTAGAGGAAATGGCGGGAATAAATTAAGGACTTACAGGAAGTTTAAATCTCAGTTCTGCACTGAAAAGTACCTTACGTCTAAGTTGCCATTTATGTATAGATCAGCCTTTACAAAATTCAGATGTGGTATAGCACCACTAAGAATAGAAACAGGTCGTAATGAAAATATTAATGTAATAAATAGAAAATGTTTTAATTGTCCGGACACTGCAGAAGATGAGAAACATGTATTACTTTACTGTCCATTATATAATGATGTAAGGAAAGAGTTGGTCTCTGCGTTAGATGATGTATTAAGAAATAGAGATACTAGTATTGTATCTGATGATGACAAAATGGTTAAAATTTTAGTAGTAAAAACCTAGTATATTTATCTGCCAAAGCCTGCCACCATATTCTGTTTGAGAGAAAAAGAAAATTGTACTGTAAATCATGATTCTTTTATATGTTTTTATGGAGTACCGTTTTAACCAATATGTAAATAATGGTAAGTAACATTTTAGATAGATTTTATGGTTTTAGAAACATATTCAAGAAGTAGGTTCCAATAAGTAGACGTGATAAAAATTCCTTATTTAAGATTTTTGTATTTTCTTTTTTTATATATTGATATAGGATATCGCTCTAATGCGCAATATTGAGCTTTGCCTTTATTTTAGTCATGAGTATTTGGTTGGAGGCTGCTTCTTGAATTGAACCATTGCAACAGATACAGTTGTATTAACATACAAATGGGTCTTATGATACTATAGGACTGCGATGTCTAGTCATGAATAAATCACACTTTCTTGTTTATTGCTTTACACCCAATATTATTACTATTTAGGTAAAACACACATACACATTATATCAAGGGTATAGTGTTTGGATGAACATTCGGATGTGTGTAGGATCTGCATATATCTGGACGTTTCTCGGAACACTGTAAACTTGTACACTGCTGTAACATTCAAATCTTACAACCAGCAATAACAACACAAACTACACAGAATTTCAACTAAAATAAATACAGTCTGGTTGTCTCAACTCTTCACATTATTTTTATTTTTATTTGTTTGTTTTTTTGTTTGTTTTTTTTTTGTTTTGTTTTTTTTTAAAGAAGAAAAAATACTTGGTTTTATTTTTAAGTAACTTTGAAGATATGTCCAGTATGTTAGATTTGTTGTAAAGTTATGTATAGTCTCTTATAACTCATCTATGAGTGGCATTTATGTACAATGTCGTAGGTTTTATATTTGTATTATTTTAATATTGTACATGATGATGAGACTTTAATAAACTATCTTATCTTATCTCTTATCTTATGTCTTTAGGAATTAACTGATCAGTACGTTAATATTGCTAGAAATTTTAAAGGAGCCCAAATATGGTTCAGGTAATTGGCCAATGAGTAAATGTTTGGATACTATAAAGGTACACCAAAATTAAATAGCTTTTGAGAAATAAAGATAAAAGCACTTCTGAGGCATAATGGGCCTTTAAGTGAGAAAAGACGTCTTTTAATGAAACAGTCATGGTTTTTAGTTGATATTGGTTTACTTTTATACACCTGTCGTACATATTGACGTAATAGAGCATAACGGAAAGGTATGTAAACGACGTATACTCGTGATTCGATTAGTCACGGGATAATTTTAAATTACCTAGCATCAACAACTAAGTTAAGGTATGTTAAATTTGTTTATGATTTATTAAAGAATATCTAGACATGTGTTTGTAGGTTAATAATGTAACAGATTAATGTTTAAATATTCGATTTTTTTCTATATTCACTGATATTTAGCCTTTTCCAAAATCGTTCAATAAGGAAGTGTTGCGAAATCTGTAACGGTAAGCTTTTCGTTCATCGTTATAAAGCAGAGCTAAGCAGAACTGTCTTCAGTTGATACTGAGATTTCATGTATTTATTCATTATGACTTTGAACTAACTTTGACATTTGAAATTGATCTTTTTGACCTACATGTATACGAGAACGAAAGTTGAAGATTTTTGTGAACCCCTTTTGTTCTTTTCTGTTGGTTTTCTTTTAATCACAGGTTTAGTTGCAATAGAAAACATTCTTTTACATGTTTGTTAAATAATTGTTGACTTATCATATATATTGACTAATTATAATAATTGTAATTGTACACTACAAAAGTATGTCATCGTTCAAACCGTTGTATACACCTTGGAAAGTAAACAGGTATAAATTCATGTACATATGTTAAACGTTTTACTTAAAGCAAACAGAACATCAGATGATACTTAACATAAAGCTCATATATAATATAAAGCGCAACCAAAATCTTAACCCTGTAATATTACGTGTTTATTTTGCTTTAGTAAACATCTGTGCTACCAGAGTATTTTTGCTAATTAGTATTAAATTCATTTTACAACGGAGTTCAGTTCATATTTAAATACATTAAGAATTTAATGTTGTCATGTAGCTTTGATTATAACTGAAGTTTAAAACTGTACATGTGTACAGGTAAACATGAATATACATACAGTGACACCTGTGAACAAAGGCCACTTTTATCGATGAATAGTTACCAAAAAGTAGCCTTTATTTGCAGAGTTATCGTTATTCAGAGGTGACTTTTAACCCAAATTTGACTGTGCATATATCGATAAATAGTCATATTCGTTACAAATAGATAAAGTATAATAATTTCCTTTACAGGTAAACATGAGTAAACTGTTGGTTTGCGGCGTTCTCATGTGTTTGTTTGCTGCTATTCTCAGTATAATAAGCACGGCGATTCCGTATTGGCTTCACGTGCATGGTAGTGTCCTTGGACAGGAGGGCACCCTAAATATTGGCCTCTGGCAGACATGTTTGAAATATAAAACGTCATTTGCTAGCGGAACGAAATGTGGAGATACGGGAATAGGTATCTAGAAATGAGCGCTTATCAACTCTATTACAAGTAGAGAAACTGATAGCGAACAGCATGTATCCTGATCAGACTGGGCGGATGCGCAGGCTGGTCTGGATCAAAGCTGGTCGCAAACCCATTATGCTGGTTTTGTCGTGACACGGCTCAAATATTATAATGATGTGTTTCTTTAGTTCAACCATGATCCCGCTGGTTTATCCACGAATATAGAAACCAGACTAGTCTGCACTTCCGTGCAATCTGACCAGGCTCTATACTATTGGCCGACTCATTAATTTTTTTCATAATAAAGATATCCCCCAAAATTGATAATTGTAAGTTCTTATAATGCAACTATTACAGATGGACAAGAACATTTAAGAAATGCAGAATATTAATGTTTCATTATTATTTTTTAATCCCGATTAAAGAGATAGATATAAACTATTTTAATTATTTTGAGTTTGCTTAGAACTAGCCAGTGCTGGTGTTGTATAAAAGATATAATTATGGTCGTTACCTGATATATGGCTCGAACCCAAATCGCTTGGCTGAGCTGTAGAAGATTTAACCACTGTAAGACAAACGCTCCCCCTGTATTTGAGCTGTGGTTGACAATAGAATTTAGATACGTTTAAAGTAACATTATTCACATCTAAATGTACATGGTAAAAATAAAAACAGTTTGATGTTTTGCCATAATTGTGTTCGATTTAATATTTTACAACGAACACATATACCAACGGAAAGGTTTATAAATAGCGTTTAGAATCGCTAACGCTCATTGTTAAAAAAAAGTAGGGCAGTCTTTTTATAATTAAGGTAATTTTTACATTGTATCATAAACAATTTTCATTATATTTTATTGGCCAATCAACATAATAATCAGATTTTTTTAAAAAATATATTACTAATTTAACTAAATTTGACAACGAAAAAAATGAGCATATACAGTCACTTTGAAATAAACTTTAAAAAAAATTCGATATACATGTATATTCAAATGTTAATAAAGTTATATTTCCTTATCTCTTAACTTCTTGACTCTAGATTAGATGTCTTATCTCAGTTTTAAATGTATTATCATTATAAGTGTTTTTATTTCCTTTCATGTAACCCTCAAAATTATCTTTAATCGTGTGTTTACATTTGTATGAAATTGTCGTACAGCTAAATTTCATTTAAATGCATATAAAGCTAATTTCTCTACCATGTGACATAACACGTGAAGCTTCGCTGAATTTGAAACATAATTATTTCACCAGTTGAAATAAAATGTGTATTATTAAGAGTGAGACTAAAAATAAGTGTGGGACCACAACACTAAATAACGTATTCCGGTATATACCGGATAATGCGCTGTTGAATAATTAAATCTTGCACCAAACGAAATGAACTTTATTAAAGTGTATAAGCTATATATCAAAAAATATTATGTAGATTTTAAAAAAGAATTCTTCCTAAATGTTTGTATGAAATAAAAATTCAATAAATTGCCTTAAAGCGAATGGCGAATGCGCAAAATCATTGCTAAACGGATAAAACCCTAGTTAAAATAGCAAAATAATATTTTGTTCCGGAACATTTTATTCTGTTTAAGTTCATTTTTCATGTGTATTAAATAACAGAGCCATTCTATGTTACAACTTTTTTTTCCGGGAATCAGCCATATAACAATTGAACCGATATAATTTTACTGTTGATAAATTTTATAAAAATATTTCATAAGATATAGATTTATATCCTTTAATACGTGTTATTGAAAAATAGTTTTCTACTAAGTGATCATGATTTCTGCAAGCGTCTATAGGTACTGCTCCAACACTGTAGTGAGCTTAACCCTGTGATAAACGTACACCATTTATTTAGTAAACACAAGGTTTATGTTGCTTATTATTTACGGAAGTTTTTCATTGTACTACCTGTCATTGAATCATTATATGAGTATATTTGCTTAATTTCAAAATCTTGTCTATCATCTAATCCATCCATTACCTGTACATGGATGGTAGTAGTAAATGCAGGCTACAGCCTACAGCCGCTACCCCATGCCCTATAGCACCGGCTTAGGCATTTATATTTTAGGACAACATTTATGTATGAAAATTGATCAATTTAGACTTCAGTAACATCCACGACTGACGACTTGTAAATGATATTTTTAGAATTAAGTTACATATACGATGCGAAATGTAATTTTGCATAAATTTTGTTTATTTTTGTTTGGTTTTATGGCGTACCAACGTAATTTAGGTCATAATTATGGCGCCGAATCAGGAAAGGTGATTTTGGCTAACCTCGAGTGTTACAAGCTTTAAAGCAACACGATGGGTCAAAACCACGTCACCTGCTGGAGCTAAGGTCTTGAGATGCATTGACTCCAGTAATTCGAAACCATTTAGTCGCTTCTTATGACGACACAGGGATAAACGGTGGATGCATAATGTCTTAGTTTTTTTAGTACACAGCTTATATTTCTTTTATAACAGAGACAAGCTGGTGGAAAGCTGTTAAAGCGTTAATGATCATCGGAAATGCCTGCTTAACATTCAGTACAATTCTTGGCCTATTGTACTGCAAGTTCAACACACAGAACAGCGCACAAGGCACGATATTCATGGCTTTATTTGGAGGTTTGTACATTTCTGTCTGTCTAATTATATATTACGGACTCTCTTATTAAGTAATATTATGGACGGTCATGAAAACGATTGTATTAGTAAGCAAGGCAAAAATTTGTATTATCTCTTTAAAAAATGTAAGAATTTGAAGAAAGCAGATAAATATAATGCATTTTTTTCATTGTAATTCTCTGTTGTTTAACCTTTAATTTGATTAATCGTTTAAAGACGTTTAAAAATCTTTCAAAGAAATGGAAATACTGAATTGATTAATTCAATTAATGAATTTAAATAATACATAAATAGAACAATAGCCTAGCTTTTAAACTGCTGACATCTTTAACAGAGTTTAGTAAGGAGGTGGTTAAACACGAAAACAAGTGATACAAAATGTAGGTCTAAAAGTTACAAAACTTTCTTTCCAAATTAAACTAAAATGACGCAATATGTTTAACATTTTCGCTGCCAGAGGGTTATTGTTTTATTGTTCACCTATTTGCCAGAGGATTTTCTAAGAAATTATTATTAATTAATATAATTATTATTATTTGTTATTAGTATTATAATAATTATATGTGTTTTCAAAATTGTTAGTATGATAATAATTATTGTCGATGGTATAATTTTCATTATATTTATTAATTATTTTTATTATTAATATTATTAATTTATTATTATTATTATTATTATTATAGAAACGGCTAAAGCCGTCCATATGGCAAATACGCCGAAAAAAAAACAGGGACGGCTTAAGCCGTCCATATGGCAGTGAAAGGGTTAAAGTAGCTTTCTTGAGCTATTCATAACGCAACAGTGACGTTTGTTTCTAAAAATAGATCGGATCTTACTTATTTTATAGAGAGCGGACCGGTGGATTAGAGGTATCTAAGGGTTACCTTATTGTTTTTGTATTTTAATTAATGACGGCAAATTTTAAATTTGAAGGCCGCTTTAAACTAAAATAAGAGAAATGCATGGTGTTTTTTTTATTTAAGGTATTGTTCTAACCATTGCTGTGATAGTGTTTGGATCTGAAACAAAAGAGGATAGTTCATCATTCAGTGTATGCTTCATACTGGCAATAGTATCTGCCGTGTTGGCATTGTTGTCTGCAGCTCTTGTAGGAAAAGCGAAACGGGGCCCGACGGGATATAGCTCAATATAATCACGGCTTGATTCAACGCAAAAATACTAAACTATAGAAACTACTTTGAAACAAGGATAGAGAACTCTATCTTATATCACAACTTACGCAATGCAAAACACTGTTTTATATATATTATAGCAAGAGTAATATTAATACCTATCACGTGGTGTAATTCTAAGTGTTAAAGTATTTGAGAGATGAGCATATATTGCTGCATTTCGAAGAAAGTATATGAATATTTCATCTTATTTCAACGTACGCATGGTTAGTTCAATTTTGACTACCAGACTAAATAAACGATCTAGAATATATGTAAAATTTGCATTAATACTGAACACGTGTTCACCAGTCACAATAACTTTTCTTTATAAAGTTTTCAACATTTTTTTTCGTTTCACCATGTTACAATTTATCCTTTCCGCTTATCTTGCCACTGTTAACCATAATATGCTGTGTTCTCACCGCCGATCAGATCAACTCGATCAAGCACGATCAAGCGATCGGGTACCGGTCTAGCTCGGTCTGCATGCGTGATCGGGGTTGGTCGGAGCGGTCTACCTTGGTCGATATGGCTCTGGCTTCCTACCCGAATCTTTTTGACATGTCAAAAAAATTCGAGTAGCGATCGAGTAGATAAGACGTCGAGAAGCGATCGTATAGTGATCGAGTAGAAGATCTAGTTGATCGAGAATAAATCGTGTAACGATCTAGTTTTGTCGGGTATACATCGGATTTACATGTCTTACCAGGTAGAAATCTGGCAACGATCGAGCAGAGGTCCAGTTAGTCTAGTTGAGATCGTGTATGACTCGCGTATAGGTCTTGGTGATCGAGAAGAAGTCGGGATGTTGGTCGGGTTGTCGTCGAGAAGAAGTCGTAAACATGGTAGACTTGAGGTCGTGTAGGAGTCGTGAATTTGCATTTGATCCAGCTTGGTCGGGCTTCATCGGGGCATTAATGTGATCGGGACGATCGAGTTGATCTGATCGGCGGTGAGAACATATAACCACGCTAAATATCTTAAATAGACCTGTTGTTTTTTTCAAGCTGGACAAACCATATATCATTTGTTTTTAGGGAAAATTCAACACATATACTGACTGACTAGCAAACAGTGCATTTCATTTCATGGTTTAAATGTTGTAGGATTTTTATTTATGCTATACATGTACTAAGCTACATGCTTTTTTGTAATGTTAGAATTGTTGAAGAAGATTTTCACTTTCTTTAAGCTTGCTTAAAACTTCCAAACTGAGAAAAAATATCCCAATGAATAGCCGTCTTTAATCTAATTCTAGAACTTTATTATCCATAAATGTACCGGGACCAATTAATTCATTTAAGCTGATTTGATTTGATTTGTTCATTTTGCATTTTGCAAAAGATGTATAGAAGAATCTTTTCCGAAGTGATCAAATATCATTCTACCGTTGAATATTTTATATCGTGTTTTAAAGCTTGATTACATTTAAAACAATAATATCAAGTCAAAGCTTGTTGTTGTCCGACAGATATCGATTTGTAAATATATTTCTACTAATTATCTAATTGTTGTTTGATTTTAAGTGGTGGGGCGTCCGTGGCCGAGTGGTTAAGGTCGTTGTCTTCAAACCACTTGCCCCTCACCGCTTGGGGTTTGTAAAATCACCGGGGACTTTCATATGAGGAAACTATCTAGCTAACTTACGGAAGATTGTTCTACTCAGGTACATGTTTTTGTACCTGCAATAGTGCACAGAAGGGCACCTAAGGTCTTCCTCCACCAGTAAAGCTGTAAAGTCACCATATGAATTATACTGTGTAGGTGGGACGTTAAAACCTACCATAAAAATGTAAATAGTATATTTATAGAAAGGAATAAAAGGTTACGCTTGCGAAGTTAATTGATAATTAAATTTTAATTTTAGTGCCTTGTATAATCACCACTAATAGTTTGCCTTTTATTGCTGTACTTTTGTATGTTTTTTTTTTATATTTGTTAACCCTTAATTATATTTATACTGTTTGAAAATAAATGTACTACATTCTTAAATGGAATATTTAGTTTTATAGTTTTACTTATGTTATAACAAATTAACAAGTTGCCAGCAAAACATTTGTTTAATAGACAGAGAATGGTATTTGTACATGTTATTTTCATCATTTTTCACAACAAAAAACAAAAACAACAACAACAACAGCAATTTATTTATTGATTTGACAAGTTACAGATATCCCTCACACATAAGTTATTGACATACATGTATACGTGAAAGAAGAAGTATGGAAATATAAACAATAGAGCCGTGATGGCCTTAAAAATCGCTCACCTGAACTCTCCATGACAACGTACAAGTAATATTGTAAACTATAAAAAAGCAGATATAAAATTTAACTCTTAAACTGATATCTCAAAGTTAATATTTGTATCTGAAAAAGTGCATGTTTATAAATATTTCTAGTTGCTACTGCTAAGAGAAACCCCAAGAGATGTGTACATATACCGGGGCGGGCCAATTTTTACCCCAGAGGTTTTAGTTGAATAAACTTGGGAGACACCCAATGGCCATTAGGAGATGTTTCATGCCAAATATCTAAGGTCTAGCTCTTTGGCTTTTTAAAAAGACATTTTAAAAAAGTGTTTAAAATATACATATAAGGAAAATCAATACCCCCTTGGGCAGGGCCAATTTTGATCCAAGGGCTTTTATTTGAGTAAAGTTGGTAGACACCCATAAGAAGATTTTTTATGCTTAATATCTAACTCTAGCTCTTTGGGGTTTTTGCAAAAGATTTTTTTTTAAATTTTTTACTATATACATATAACGAAAATAAATGATCAAAGGACTTTTATTTGAACAAACTTGGTAGCCACTCACTAGAATACGTTTCATGCTTTATATCTAAGCTTTAGCTATTTCGTTTTTTTTAAAAGAAGATTTTGAAAGTTTTTTACTAAATACATATAAGGAAAATCAATGACTCAAATTTTTGACCCAGGGTTCTATTTGAATAAACTTGGTAGATACCTATAAGAAGATGTTTCATGCCAAATATCTAAGCTCTCGCTCTTTGGCTTTTTTAAAGAATTTTTTTTTAAAGTTTTTTTCTCTCAGTTGCATGGCAACCAGAGTTCTGCTTTGAACATTTTTTAAAGTTTACCACCAACTGAACATCCGTGTGAAGTTGGATTAAACCGGCTAAGAGGTGTTTGAGCTGATATCGTTTAAAGTAAACGTTTATGGACTGACGGACGACCGCCGGACGGATTGTGATCACAAATGCTCATCTTGTCACTTTGTGACATGTGAGCTGAAAAAGAAATAAAGAAAACACATCCGCACACGCACACGCACGCACGCACACACCAACGCACACACGCACACACGCACACACACACACACACACACACACAATAAAACTCCAACATCTGACGTTCATGGTATACTTGGTAGACTCCCGTCATCAGTTATTTGTAAAGAAACGTCTATAAAAGTTGAAAACTCCCTATGTACATGCTATATAAAGACCTATCACAAATTGTTGGGCTTCTAAACTCCATTCAATTATTGATCATTTAAGTCTTACAAGTATTCGCTATGACTGTAATGCAAATTATTTAAGTTTGTTAAAAAATAGGACCCGAGGCCAGTTAATTCAGGATTGGAATCATACAGTTAATTTTTCACCGAAATTACACTACTATTGTCAGTTTAAACATTTTTTTTGAATTTGAAGATTTATTAAATCTTTTCGCATAATTTTGGAAATTGAAAAAGGAAGATTGAATTGGATTTATAGACTGAATAAATTATGTAAATTATCTCATCAAAATATTACTTATGTCAACAAAAAGTAAAATTTACACTTTTTAAAATAGAGTAATATATAGATTTGTCGATGAAATGTCGAAACAATTATTTGGAACTCATCACAGGCTCTTAACGAGTAATTAAATCCTTATCTCTGAAGTATAAAATTGTTGCTTATTAACTTGTTATTATCTATACATTTGTTTGATTGTATCAGTTTAAAAATGTAAACATGTTTATAGGTATATTGATGTTAAATGTCTTTGCCATGTAGTCGGCCAAAAACCATGCTCATTGTCGATTTGTCAATAAACTTGAAATTTGAAAGAAATTCAATTGTTTCTCCTTATCTTCATTACAGATTTCTTGAGCGAGTAATGAACCCAGCATTTTGTCCAAGTTATGCCCATATTTGTCTCTAAACCATTGGTGTGTGGGTACAATCCATTTAGATTACTATAATAACAATCATTGTACCACCAAGCTCCGCTAAACTGCACTGCACAATTAGCGTAGGCGCGTTGGTCATTATCACTGTCTTTTGTTGTGAATTGACTATTGTTATGAAACAACATGGAATCGCCACACGAGCCGCCATATCCTCCAACCGACAATTCTGTATTTATCACTCTCATCCTTAATTACTGAAGGTGGAATATTCAGCATAGGCAGAAACCGGATTACGATTGTCAATTTCAAACGTTTCCAAGCATACATAGAGTGAACTGTCGGCAATCGTCAAATAGTATATCTGTTCAAGTCCGAGCCAATACTCGCTACTCCTGTTCCCGAAATCCATTCTTGTAGTCTTCCCAGTTTCTGTAGAAATCTTCTGATCCGTCTTGTCGGCGTTGAATAACCGTCCATCCACCATTGGTCATATCACACCATACATCAGTAGCAGTACTTCCAGTTGGTTTGATCACATAAACACCGTCTTCGGTATAGCCTTGTTGAAAAAACGCAAGACAGTCAACTGGCTCGGGTTGCTTGTGAACTCTTTTTACTTTTTGACTGCCTTCCTGTAAAACATGATAATAAACGCTTCCTTGAAAATTAAACATTTTGTTGATTTTTTTAATCTGTATAAATCACTATGTGTGTTAAACACATGTCAACTGATCATTTTCAAAATAAAAATGTATATTATATATTATGAGATTATAAGAGATCATTAGATATCTTAAACGTTAAATACAAATACATGTAATATTTTAAACTATTAAAAATGAGCTCCTCCAAATTGGCAGAGTCTTTGATATAGATAACGTTAGGCGATTTAGTTTATAATATATATTTTTATGATTAATAAATAATAATAATTGTTTCAAAAGTACTAAAATTGACAGCTACAAATCTTTAAGAAAAGTTCAGAAAAAAGATGCTAGATAATTAACACAAAAAATATATAGCAAATAATTATTTTTATAATGCTTACTTGAATGCACTTTATTGGCACCCTTTTTCTTATTCCGCGGATAATAGTTGCGTTAGCATCATCATGTTTGTCAATGTTGTAAGAATCATCAGAACTACAATAACATGTAGAATTATTTTCAACGAAGTACCATGATGGCATTTCAAGACTTTGACATTGATAAATGCAAGACACCTTTGATTTACCATGAAGTACAATTAATTTCGCATCTGTTTGTGGGATATAAGACACTCTATCTAATTTAGATTCAAATTTAGTACATTCCTTTTCCAAAATTTGTGCCTTTGAACAACAAAAATAAATCGCAAGAAAAATAAAAATGAAATTTTCTGTTGAGAAATACAGCAACCATTTTGTCGCACCAAATAAATTACTTTTCAATTTTATCCTAGCCAATTGACAGCAAATTGCAAACTGAACTCGCTTAAACAATTTCGAAATAACAAAACATGCATGCAAAAAATAATTATGAATAATTTGCAGTGCTATTGAAATGAGAAGAACATAAAAGAATAATAGTATGTTGGCTATATTGATAATCTATCAAAAGATCAATTTACTTGTATTTAATAGGATTAGTTCTACAAAACCACATTTACAACAAAATACATGTAGAAAAAGCTGTCTTGGTTACCAACAGATGTAAGACAAATTTTTGCATGTAAGTTAGATTTGAATAGGAATCAATTTTTCGATTTTTTTCTCCTAAATATTATATATTTTTTTACTTCATCAATAAACCAAATATAAAAGAAGGAAACAGAACGAAGCTTTATCCGAGTGTGATAGTTGGAACATATATAATGAGTCACACATAATATATATGAGCCGTGTCACGACAAAACCAACATAATGGTTTTGCGATAAGCATGGATCCAGACCAGCCTGCGCATCCGCACAGTCTGATCAGGATCCATGCTGTTCGCTTACAAACCCTATAACAAGTAGAAAAACTGATAGCGAACAGCATGGATCCTGATGAGACTGCGCGGATGCGCATGCTGGTCTGGATACATGCTGGTCGCAAACGCATTACGTTGGTTTTGTCGTGACGCGGCTCATATATTACTATAGTTGTACAATCGAAGTAGCCATGGTAACAGAAGTTTTTTTAGTGGTGTTAGACCTACGTTTATTTTCCGGTTAGAAAAACGTGGTTGCAAAAGAATAAATAAAGCAATAAATTAGGACACTCGAGCAACTCTTTTGACACTTATATATATATGTCACGTCCATTTCTTGTTTTTTTATAAAAAGGCTGATATATTAAAGAGTTTAGAAAGAACTTAGTTATGCATATACCTTACAACTTCTTCTCTAGTTGCCACTGGCTCTTTTTTATTGCTGATCGTGAGGGGGGTTGCGTTCGTTGAACGCCGGCCTTTCCTTGTTTATTCATTTTTATTGTCATTGGTGACAAAAATATTTATCCTTTAGTAAAATAATATTAGGATGGGAACTAAGTTATGCATTATACCTTACAATCTTTAATCTAATGGGAAAGTGATCTGAATTAGGTGAAAAATCTTAAATAATATTTTTTTTCATGATTTTTTTTCTGCTACGAAATCTGCTTGTGGTCATAGTATTATTTCTACATAGGTTTAGTCGTTAAAATTTGGCTTTTACAAATCATGGTCATGCAAACTACATGAATTAGATAAAGAAGGCAGACGCTTGTTTTGGTTGAGGCTATTATGTTTTTGTTTAGGGGGTTAGTTGTCGTAGACAAATTTATAATTTGTGTGCATTTATTACCTTGCAATGATTATATTATCTTAAATGCTTCTGTGATTAATTAATAAAATTATTTGTATTTAAAATTGTTATATGTCCGATTAAAGGCATAATTCTAATTCAGATGAAATCAGTTCACACCTTCATGTGCATTGATCACGTGTTGGTTTCAGCCAATGAAAATCATCAACATAGTCGGGCAGAAAAAAAGTTTTCTATTAGTGAATCGATATTCTTTATGTAGCAAGCAAACTTTGAGTTGCAAGTGTTAGTTTTATACTATATTTTCGGCAGAAAAATCTGTCCGAGTAGGGCCAGGCATTTTCATATCATAGGATGGCTGCCTACACTATCACGTGATTATCCAAGCACAACCGCGACTTGGCGCGGGAATTATAAATATAGCTAACCTGGGCGCGAAGTATAGGATAGGAAATACCTTTTTACATTTATGTATAGGTAAGTGTGCATATTGGGTGTTCTTCGTAAATAAGAAAGCTAAAAAGGAGCGGAGCTTGCGAAGCGACTGTAGCTTTCTTATTTACGAAGAACATCCAATATGCACTCTAACCGGCTTTAGTCCTCGCCAATTTTTTTTTAGCCAATCACCGACGAGGATTTTTCAAATTTTCAGGTTACAAATCTTAATAGAACAGATTTTATATAAAACTGGACGTTTTATATTATAAAACGCAAGTGGGCGGAGCACTAAGCCGGTTAGAGTGCATATTGGATGTTCTTCGTAAATAAGAAAGCTACAGTCGCTTCGCAAGCTCCGCTCCTTTTTAGCTTTCTTATTTACGAAGAACACCCAATATGCACTCTAACCTATGCATAGAACAGAATTTATATCAACTGGACGTTTTATATTATAAAAGGCAAGTGGGCGGAGCTAAGTTTCGAAGAGCGCTAAAGTGCAATATACGCATGTGCAGAGATATTGAAGTTTACTCCTCATACTAATCAATATTTATGCATCATGCTTTTTCCGTACACGCACATGTATATCGTCACTACGGCATAGAATTAAAAAAAGAGGTTCATTGAAATGAAAACAGGCAAAATAACAGTTTTATTACTTATAAAACCCTAAGAAGTAACTTCAAGTCTATTTTATTACTTTATACATCAGTGTACACATTTACTTATATTACATTTTGACCTTATCAAATGCTATGAATCATGCAGGAACTCGCAAATTTGGCTCATTTATTTATATAATTATCAGTAAGATAAATAATTGTTTTGTTTTCCTTCCAATGTTTCACAATTGATAAAATTTCGAAATCTTCATTGAAGAATTGACCGAGGAGATCGAAATCACCGCTATCATTTTTCGCCTCCATATTGTCTTATTTACCTAGACAGAATGGGGGAATTAGCTATCCCGAAAATGTGTACCGCTACCGTCGTCCAAACATGGTTTATAATATACACATTTAGGCTATCGTGTGACGTCACGCAGTGTGTTGGGCGGAAAAAATTGGGCGGAGCACTAAGCCGGTAAGAGTGCATATTGGATGTTCTTCGTAAATAAGAAAGCTACAGTCGCTTCGCAAGCTCCGCTCCCTTTTAGCTTTCTTATTTACGAAGAACACCTAATATGCACTCTAACCTATACTTAATATTTACAAAACCGTATCTTCGGGGTTTTATTGGATCAATTGATAACAAATTATAATGCTTTTTTGTATAGGAATTTTTGTATTAGTATACGAATTTTTGTAAAAATTTTCTTGTTATATTTGATGTAGCAAACAAAACAACTTTTAATGTTCAGTTAAGCACTAAATAAGGAACTGTAAAATTGACAACATAGGACAGTTATATGCCTTAAATATAACCTGTATGCAAAATTTAAACAAAATTTACCGTGTGGTTTATGAGTTATGGACACTTTTCTGAACTGAAATTTTGCCATTAGAAGGTCTTTTTTTTCAGAAATGAAGAAACCCTAAAGAGTCTATTATATCATCATTATGAAATATATTTTTATATTGCTCATTGTTAAGAAACAAATAATGACATTCAGGTAACAAATTAAACAAGCAAAACGATTGTTTCTAAACGAAATGTTTTTAATATTGAATTTCATAAAAATGTAACCTTACCCCACCAACTTTAAAACACTTATTTGACCATTTCCCTATGGAAAAAAGCGTTATCTAAAATATCCACAATGAGGGGCTGGTTTCAAAGTTTACCTAAATTTTCTTAACTGTATATTGGCTGGTTTTGCAAAATAAAAAATACTTTTACTGTGTATTTTTTATTTTATAAATCTTTGAAAATATCTGGTATCATTAAATTACATGTATTTGCTAATAAATTTGGCATTATTTAGCGAATAAATACCTACAATAATTATATATTTAAAATTAAACACTTTTTCTTCCATTTGGGATCTGAGTGATTCATAAAAAATGTTAAAAAGAAAAACAGTTGCCTACTCTTGGTTTGAACCCACGCCCCTCAGTTTCAATACACTTGGCAGTGATTCTAGCCTTCTTGAATACTCTTCCAAAAGTGGAGATAGTGCATTAGAGGTGTATAACCTTAAGTATCATATTGACTTCATGAAAAAACAAACTTTTCTACGCTAGATTGTTTATAATTGTTTTGCTTGTTTCTAGGACAATCTGTCACATTAGTGCAGTAACGGGTTAAGTCCTTGCACTAAGGTCACGAATCAATCTAAAATTAATATGCATCATTGAAACAATTAATTTTTTACAATGTTGTCAAAAATAGAAATTTTGAGCGTGTTCCTGTCATAATTTTTTTATTATTTGAATAGCTTATAAATAATAGAGCGCTTTGATTGTTCTAACAATTTGTGAAAATAGGAATCAATTGATTGAAATGATCCTAAATACAATAGTCAGTGAGGCATATGATTTGTTAACATGTTGTTTATTCTTATTTATCATGGGCAACTAACATGGTTACAGTGCAACCCTTCCCTTTATAGTCCCTTTTACTTGCAATTCTTTATGTTTGATGAGTTTATTAATAAAAAAATTGATAAAACAAGGATCAACCAGGAAAGGCGGGGTTTTCAATGGCAACGCAACCCCCACACGATCCAGCAAACTTAAACCCCAACAAGAAGACTTGACAAAAGACTCCCGGCCCGGAGGTAAAATTGCCCGGTATGTTACTTCTAAGATTTCGATTTCTTGTGGAAAATGTAGCAACAACAATGACATAATAAGTTCTTGAAGTTTAAAACCACATTTTGTAAACATAGATTTTTTATATTATATTATTGAAAATTGATTTGTTTCTTCAAGTTTAAGACAACCTCCCATTTTTTACAAGTATTTGCATGGGTTCCTATTACTTTTTTTACTTTTGGACTATTGCATAGGCGATATTAAACAGTATAATTAAAATAATCAACGTATGACATATTTGAATAGAAATAAAAGGATAATGGATAGTATGAAATCAACAAATGTTTCATCTTTAATTTAAATGCAAAAAGCTAAAATGAAAAAAAAACATTAAGAAGAGCTAGGGTTATTAGAGTCATTTTATTGAGGTAAGTTGTTATAAGAGCCATTTTACAGCTATTTTACAACAGCTTTCAAATTTCAGGAGAGCCAAAATACCGTTTTTGCTAAATCTTGGTTAATCTATTATCCTATTTTGTTATTACATCAAGATAATCTTTTATTGGTATCAAAATAATCTTATATCAGTAAATCCCAAATCCCAAATGATCAACTATAAGAATTCATGCTTTTTGCTTAATAAACACCGGTAATACTGTTACATTGATCTTTGTACCTTATGATATAGATCTAAGGTATATCATAATAAATTTATTTTTTTTTTTCACCATTTTAAGGGAAAATATAAGGGAAATTTTTCTTTAAATTAACATAATTTTGGACCTGTTATACACCTTTAAAAAATTTATTTTAACAATTTCCAGGGTTTTTAGCATAGAAAAACTTGGGTTTTTTTCCAAAATTTCACCAGTTAAATAGATCGTTTTTTCTAACATAAACATATTAAACCCTTAAAAAAGGATGGATTTTAAAAACCCAATTTTATTTGGGTTTAAATTAAAATGTTTTGTATTAACCCCAATTTTAAAATTTAGCCCCGATATGAAAAAGGGGGAAAAATTTTACCCAGCAATTTATATTTTTTAAATGAATATCCATAGTTCAAATGTTTCAACAGTGAGAAGGTTTTAGAGTTATTTAATGATTACATCTACTTTAAAGATTTTAAAGAGCTGTTTTGGAAGTCTGGAGTACAATAGTTAACAACTCCATGTTTAAACATTCTAATAAAAGCATTGACATCGCTAACATCTTTGACTTATCCGTTATTAAACTGAAATCCATATTTATACAGCTGTTTTCTACCCGGCACATCTAGGGATTTTTTAACATTTATAAAATTGCTTTTTTGGATGTCTATGGGATGGCATAGTTAACAAATTACACAAATATCGAATGCAATTAAATTATTTATATAAAATGTAGTACACATTCAAAAACAACCATACATGTATAAGTAGTTCCACGTACATAAAGCATACTCAATAAATCCAAAATGTGAGATGATTAACAAAGTATCGGTTTGATAATTGAATCAAAAATATTAAATAAATCAACAACTGTTACAGAAAAAATAACCAAAATATATCTGAGCAAAGAGAGCTCGTTGTGCCTGAGATACTTACTAAGAATGAGCGGATGACCATGACAAACTTGATGTAAGTAAGATACCCATGTACTTATATTCAGAGGTAATATTAATTTGCGTTCCACGATACGACCAGTGCTCATATCGACGAAGAGGACCACCATTTCGAAAAAACAGTCTTATCCATGTTTATTTCCATCCTAGTATCACAACAAAACTTTGTCAATAAAATTTTTTTTGCTGTTGAAAGCTTAATTGCAGCTTTAACAGCTGAATAACCCTTCCAAAAAACCTGCCTGAGATTCATTAGTTTTATCATTGTCTTCAGCCCAATCGTACAACCGTTTATTTAATGATACCCGAAAATATCTTATGCATATATTTGTAATTTATATGCTTCTGTAATTTCCAGGAATGTTACTTGGTCCATACTTATGAACAGGAGTTATAGCAGACGACCTCCAAGATAATGGAAATATTACCAGTTGAGAATATATGATTAAACTATGCTAAAAATATTGGAGCTATATCATCCATAGTAGTCTTAAAAAGTCAGCCGGAATACCATCGATGCCACTACATTTCCAAACAGACAAGTTTGCTATAGATCTGAGCACCTCATCTAAAGTAAATGGTTCATTAAGAAAACTTGCAGAAGGGTCAATATAATTATCAGAAGGCTGATCAATTGCAACAGCGTTTTTCATCATAAAGAAGTCCTCCAAAGTATCTAGAGCCCTTGAAGTTTTACCTCTCTTAAAATTTTCCAAAAAGAGCCTGGGATCATTACTACTAGCAAGTAACAGCTTTCGACTAGAAAACCAGTATTGCGAAAACATAATCCATGATAGTTCTTAAAGTCATTTCGTTATCTTTAAATATTCTGAGACCAAACAAAAGAATAAGATTCTCAACATTTTGAGCACCCGATATTTAAATATATTTAAGATTGAATTTGAAGAGAAACGTCCGCCCATATTTCTGACAAACATACACTGACAAAGCTTTCGTGTATCATAAAGTTACGGACTTCGAACACCTGTGTTAAAATCATCACAAATAGTACGATCTAAAAGAACGACAGACATATTTTGGCAAAGGTCTTTTAAAATTATCAAAATAACTTTAACAGGTGAGACTGATTCATTTATTCATTTAAATGGTTGTTTAAAGTCTCAACACCATTACTATGCATATTTAACACAGGCTTTTAGAATTCAATGTTACAAAATAAGGTTTACTTGATTGTAATAAAGGGCACAGCAGTTGTGTTTCAAATGTTTAAACAAAGCTACGTCTGGAGTTATGTTTTGCTGAAATTTTTGCTGAAGATTATTTTCATGTAAAAGTGTTCCCTATCATTTCTAAACGTAGATTTATAGACACTTTTAAACGGGAATGGGCAGATACATTGAAACGTGCTCTGTATTGTCTAAGACGATTACGTATCGTCTGAGTCGAGATCCTCAGCGGTCGTGCAGATACCGTTGCTGGGGTAAAGCGATTATGTAAATGTGTTAATGTAATGAAGCTGTCATCTCTGCATGACGTCACTCGGACCTACCTGATCTCGGGCAATCCTGTTACTGACCAAGTAGTTGCATACATAGTGTTCAGGTTATGAAATGTTTGCATAGAACACACGCAATGAGGAGCAACGTCATTTACAGACATGTCGGCTCTAAGCATACCACAGCCTGATTTCTGTCATTTTTTTAGATAGCCGTGGCATACCAGTTTTTCATAAGAAATTGTAAGCCATTTTGTGTTTCGTGTCAGTGATAAAGAGTACGTATAACTGTGTCATCAAAAAAACTTTAAATGGCCCCGGGATAGGTCTACATTAACTAGTGGTCAAAAAGCGTAAGTGAAAGGCGTTGTACAATTGCATAAAATCTTGTGTAGATGTACTTGCTATACTCAGACAAATACGTAATATTGATAACGTTCACATAAGTCACATTAATTCACATGAAAATGATATTGTTATATAGGGTTGACAAACCAATAGTTTCGCAAAATGTCCAAAAAATGATACCCCCCCTTGTAACTGATATTTTTTAATGACACAAAAACCGAAAACCTTTTTAAATGCAAATTATTCCCGGACTTTTAAAACAGTTTATTTTCAAGAAACAAAGTAGTTTTTAATTTTCTCATAAATTTTTTCTTGCAAATATCACATTTTCATCCCATAACCTGATGTCCCATTGAATCTTACGGGTTTTCCTGTACTTTTTGCAGCCAAACGCTGACCATGTTACAATAAGGTAATCTGACTTAAAAGCGCGATTTAACAATTCCTTTTTTAGGATGAAAACTTTTCCCTGAAATATTGCATTATAATTTTAGCGTCTTTTGTTAGATCTTTCAGATAAATGTGCCATTTTTATTTTTGGCCTTAACATTGTCTTAGTAGATCAGACCTGAAATCGCTAAATACCTTACCATCATGAAAAATGAATAATCTTAGAATAAGAGGAAATGTGTGAGCGTGTTCTTGCACAGATAATGCCAATTAGCAATTAACCCATGTCTCTGCAATACTTTGAGGGTAAAAGAATAGCGTTTGCAATGAAAAAAAACGAGTAAACTTTATTAGTCCGATAAATTTGGACAAAGGTAATCACTAATGAGAAAATTACATTGAAATCCCAATAGTAAAATACGAACATTAGGATACTAAACAAACATTGTATAATCATGCTTTCATTTTAAAAATGTCCTCAGTATTATATCACTCATTAATTTAGTTGCACGACAAACCTTGACATTCTTAGCAGACGAAATCCGGTGACGTAGCCCTCGTGCCATAATACATGCATAGCTATACCATGTCTGCATATATTTCTTCATCTAAACCACATCATTTGCATCATGGTTACTCAGTACCCTGTTAATTCCTATGTTGAACAAATAAAACCCACAAATACAACGATAATAATACCGCTAAACAATGTCAACACATGTAAACAATAACAAGTTGTATCCGGACGATACCTGATAGACTGGATCGAAATTCTGGAAAAAAATAGTAGAAGGGGAAAAACCAACAAAAATATGCGCCGCAATCTGCGGTCCCGTTCCCGAGTTCCAATGGGAGGCAGTTTACAGTTTCATTCGTTTAGTTTTGAATTGGTCAGGATCAAATTAACAAATTTGAAATTGAATTGAATAGCTGAGCTTCTAAATATTTTAAATTGCTTTATTTCAAGTTTCAATGGCTGGTATTGTGTTAAAGTTATTGCGCAAAATTAGTTTTGTTCAGCCATTCGTTACCTGTCGGATTCGAATACATGATTTATGGAGCTAGCTCGGAAATTAGCCCTTCAAGCAAAATTCTTTAGTTTGTATTGTGTTTGAGAGAGAAATAATGGCCAGTAACAAGTGAAAAAAAGGTTTCCCTGCTTGGGAAAGTTTAATAATTAAAGATATCATTTGATCGTTTCAAAAATGTTTGAAAAACGTTGCTCGAAATAAAGTACATAGAAATTTAGAGACGGGTAGTGACGTCAAAAGACCGCGAAGGGTCGATTAAACCAAGGTCGTCGGTCTGACATCCAAGAACCTGCAATACGCCTAATGATCATACAAAAAGTTTTAGTCTTAATCAAGCATAGTTTATTCGACCAAATTCACAATATAGTATATATATATTATATACAGATAATAGATAATTGTACGTTAATGAGGATTTGGTCCGAAAGCTGGGCTTATAAAGGCCTTCTCCTTACAGATTAATAGTGCATAAAGTACTGTATGACAGCATACGTAATATGCTTGAAATATTATGATTTTACATCCTTTTTTAGTAATTAAAGTCGAAATTGTTTCCTTCATTGAATTATAATATTAAGCAAATACAAAGAATGAGAATACAAGACTGCATAATTTTGTTATATAAAATTAAAAAGAAATAACCTAATTTAAGATAACTAAAGATAAAAAATATAAGGAAGAAACTTTCAGCAAAATAGAAAGAAAAGAAGAGATAACTAAAATGTAGATCATTCGTATAGTTCGACGATTTGAATAGGAAGCATATTTGAGTGTGATTTGAGCTGATGTCAATATGCTCGAGAGAATCTCCTGCTTTCTTGGATGTAAGTATGAACGGCTTCAAACAGTCTTCTGTTTGCATCGTCGCTAATGTTTGGATCTCCATTTAATAACATTTTGAGAGTTGCTGAATAAATTGTAAATAAAGTGTTAAGAAGACAGGCCCTGCTGTCAACAAAAGGTTAACATTCAAAGAAAAAATGGTAATTACTTTCCACTATGCCACATTGACAAAGAAGAAGAATTATTTTCAGAAAACTACATTCAGTACAAAGGCGAGCATGATAGATCTGCCATTTTATATCGCCTTCATAGAAATAATCGACATAATAGAGTCTTCGTTTCATACTTGAAATTAAAGAGACAGATCGTAAATCTTGTCCACCTAGAGGACGATTCCCATATCAGAGCAGGGCATTAAAGCATATGATAAAGAGTATAGGTTCGATAAAAGTTAAATATTTGTAGCATTGCGTAGATTGTACCTTGAATTTTCACCTACAGTAGGTGGAAGTAAAGAACGCAAGTAATCTGGTGTAAATACACCTTTTAACTTATAAATTAAGCTAAGCATATGATTATTTCTTGAAATTCTAAGGCTGTCCAAGGACCTTCACTATGGAGTTGCACTTATGATACCAGTTTTATACCACCGCACACAATACGAGAGGCTTCATTTTGAATCTTGTCAGACTCGAATGTCTTATATTGTGTGCAGTTTAGATAGACAACATCGGCGTATTCCAAACTCGGTCGAATAAAAGATAAATAGGTATTAGATAAATAGTGTATCCTCTTCCAGGCTCGGTTGGTTATAAATGTAATTTTCATGTTTACATTTAATTCTTTTGTTTTTTTAATCTTTCTTATATCCATTTTAAAACTACCATAATTATATAGATTTTATTAAATTATTTAGATTACAAAGATTTACAACGTTTATTAACCAAATAAAGTACGCTTTACAGATCACGTGCTCCTCCATGTACCGAAAACAGGTCACGTGCTCCTCCATGCCTCAGAAATTAATCGCATACCAATACCCTGCACGCTCCAGCCAGCAGGAAATAAAACATGCACCGACATTAATGCTTCAGATTTCAATGATAGAAATTGTAGGATATTTTGGTAATGTTTTCGCAACGACAGCAAACAAGACATCAAGGTTGTGAAATAGAATACTAGATATCGGGCATGTATTATTGAATTTTCTGTGATAGACATAATTATATGTACGTTAAAATGAAATGCATTTATTTACTTTTACATGTGAATGTGACTGTGACGCGGTCAGTTGTTTGCCGTGCAGCGTTGAAAACTGTTTATTTTATACGAATGTCATAGATCATGCAAGTGTTGTTTCACAAAGATCTGTCCGGATAATGATTACTCATAACTACCACGGGCCGGTTTTTTTTTATTTTGTTATCATATTTTGGCGTAATACTGTGGATTCTGACAATGTTAAACGCATCATACACCGACGCTATACCTAACGTTTCATGTATAACTATATACAAGATGTTCATAGTTTTAAGATTTTCTTACACGGGCGTTTTCTTTTTCTTTTCTCCCCCCTCTTAAATCCAGGAATTAGCTTATAGATAACACAGAGAGCGCATTCTGATCAGATAATCAAACGCTCTGCTAGTCAATATGTCATTTTATGTCATCTTCACTTGAATTCACAACTTTCATATCAGCCTCAAGTATTGATATTTGCGTATCCAATGTTTACATGATGAGTAAGATTAGCGAATCTGTTACGCTTATTATCGAAGCTTTAAATGTAAAAGTTTGTTTATACTGGGAAAAAAATATTCTTAATTCCGGAGTAAGTCTATTCATAATATTTTGTGGGTTTCCCCAGCTAATCCGGGGATACACTGTTTAACAGTTACAGCTTCAAAAATAAGCGACACAGTCTGACCCGGTAGTGCACCGTGAAGCTATCGGGGGTATTAGCTTGGAAAAATCCAATTTTTTTTCGTTTTTAGATATTTTTCAACGAACTGGATTTCTCGTGAATTTCTATCACACTTCTAACTAGAACATTTAGTTTTACACTTATTCGCTTCCAAAGGGTTCAGGACAACACAGTCGTGATTAGGGTGATCAATGAGCAATGGAAGAAATTAAAATATATTAATAGAAAAATGAGCCAAAATTGTTCAAGATAAAGCAAAGGAATTCAGAGTTTCAAATAGAATAAACTAATACTATTCAATCTGTTCAATGACTGTTAAACTCAAAAGCATTTAATTTTGCTTAAACGTCATAAGTTTAACTTTACAACACTAGATATTTTATAGGTTTGTAAAAGAGAAAATGAAAAGTTACATGAAAGACTTTACAATTTATCATGAAAGTAAAAAATATACACAAAGAATAGAAAATAGCAGATTTGAACTCGAAAATAAATAAAACATTTTCATAATAATTATGAGCTCTTCATAATCTGAAATCTGTAACCACTACGCTACACGGAACGTGTATTCTTCTGTATTGCAATAGAAAAGCAAAATGTAATAACAAAATAACATGCACACCCATTATATCATAATGGTACAACCGATTGATGTAAACGCTACCCGGATTCGACTTATGTTTACTATTGATCAAGAATGTATTTAATTTATTAAAAACAAATAATGCCACAGAAATGAATAAATATTTTTTTTATAAAGGTCAGACATTATTTTTCCAGCATTTAAATAATAGTTTTAGAGCATGTTAGATGCTTGTTACCTGAATAAAGTAGAGCTAAATGTAAAATAATGTGTCATAAAAGCAGCAAAATGTTTAGATAAAACAGTATTTTGACTATCATACAAATTCAAAATCACTATAAATGTACTAACTGCCAAAAGGAAACAGAAGTAAAAAGTCAGGTCAGGTAATTGGCAAATGAATAACAGTTGGAAACTAAAAAAAAAAAAAAAAAAAAAAATATTTTCAGAAATACAAATGAAAGCATTTCTGTGGCATAATGGGCTTTTAAATAAAATACACGTTTGTTTACTCATATCTTCTGCAATGTCAAATGTAGTGTTTTACAAAATATGCAAGATCACGAATATGCGGGTACATAAACAGATGTCCTATGCGAGGGCTATATATCGCAAACGATCGTTTACATAGAGCAATAAAACTTGTCAAAAATCTTTATAACGATTTTATAGATCCCACAATTATCGTTATTTGATAAAAATATATTCATAAACTTGACAGTAGCCGTGTATATAGTTTATATAAACATCACTATTATCCAATGAAAGAGCGAGTTTACAAACGTGCAACATCATGAAAAAGTTTCCTCACATCTTATTAACATTAAAGTAAAATCAATTGTCTTTATTACACAATACATCGACATCGCTATTCCTGTCATCAATACTATCATATTGGGGTGTAGCATACTTTATATCGCCTGAATCTATTACAAATTGAATCGTGTCGTACAAGTGAAGAGGTAAAGTGTTCGCTTCGTAGGTGAAGAGACACTGGTTTGAATCCTAGACACGTCATTTTTTTATTTCTGTTTCTATTAATTCAACTAGCTGGATGAATTTCTTTAGATTTACACAGTTTTAACAGAGTAAAAGTCAACACAGTCGATGACTTAGGTGCTAAATGACGGATAAAATAGCAATAGTCAAAATTGTAAAAGAAATGAACTTAATGAAATGAGTTCCCAAAAAAAAAATAATGATAATAATAAAAAATACTAATAAAAATACTATAATTCATACATTTTTAACGACTATTAAAATTTAAATATAATCAATTTTGCTTAAATTCCTTACGTTTATGGCTTAAGCTGTGCAAAACAATGGACGGTTATAATGAAACACTGTCATGTTAACCTTTTCCCTTATATAAGCGTGTTTCGACGGCTTTTTGCCCCCCCCCTTTTTGAGGCCTCAAGCAGTGAAAAAATGTCCTATTTAGACACCAAACACTGGTTTGCGTTTGAGAAATGTTGTTAAAAAAGTGACCATTTTTTCGGCGCCGTCCCCCATCCAAATAAAATATCAGGGGGTTGCCAGAAGGGGGATGTGCCCCCTTCTGTTTGGGGGGTTTGAAGGGGGGCGGAGTCCCCCTCATCGCCAAGAAAAGTTTGGACTTGTGAGAGGCTTAAAATGACCCCAGGTCGATCATAAGGTAACGTGTAACCAACGCTGAAAAGCCTTTGACTCTATCTCAATTCCTTGAGAAGTTGCAGCACTTTGAAATAAATTTTGATGGAAAAAATCGAGGCAAAAAAGTGATTTTTGGCAATTTTGAGATGTCCCCTCGTTGCCATGGTAACAGGAAATTTAAGACTGAGCATGTCATTACAAAGGCAATGGTCCAGTCAACATTTGTGCCAAGTTTGATTAGTATTGAAGCATTTTTCATAGTTTCATAGCAGTTTGAACTTGTAAGAGGAGGCTTTTCAGTGAAAATGGCCATTTTTCACAATATGCTCATGGGGGAAAGGGTTAATAGATTTATTAAAGACATAATAAAGAACATACACGTAACAAACTATACTAAATATTCGAAAAGTAAAAAAACACTAAAATATGGGCAGTTGCAGATTTAAACTTGGGACATTATTATATAACCTAAACGCTCTAACCGCTTAACCACGGTTATAATGGTTAAACAGCTTACACGACCCATTACAGCATAAAAATATCACGGAATAAAAGTAAACATCTACGAGTCCGACCCACATAATCCATTCAATTTTCTATAGCATTTTTCTTGTGTCTTTTCAACTTCATCACAACATTACGAATGGAATAATAATAACCCCAACATGTATACCAGTTGATACCATTTGCGTACGTTGAGTGATTACCAGGTAGGTAAAGTCCGTTTAAATTGCTCAAATGACACGATTTGTACCACCATGCACCATTAAATCTGTTAGCACAATTAAAACCCGCACCGTCGTTATCCCTATCTTTTGTCGAGAACATGTTTCCATTATGACGAGAAAGACTATCGCCACAATCACCTGTGAAGTCATCTATATGCAATCTAAAATTCAAAGTTTCGTTATCAATCCTAAACTCGTTATAAATTGCATAAGCATGTAAAGGTGAAACGTCCCCAAATGCTTCCATTTCAATCTTTAAAGAACTTTCAACAACAGTCAGCCAAAATATTGCCTCAAGTCCGAGCCAGTACTCGCCTGTTATGTTACCAAATCCATGAACATAGTCTGTCCATGTCCTGTAGAAGTTTTCTGAGCCATCCATTCGACGTTGTATTACTGTCCATCCCCCGTTTGTCATATCACACCATGTTTGAATGCTAAACCCGCTGACGGGATGTACTGTATATGGACCATCTTCCTTACAGCCCTTTTCGAGAAGGGCCAGACAATCTTTATTTTCTGTAAATACACAAAGCACCTCAAAAGTAAATCAACATAAAGCTCAACTTCCGATATCTAAACACAAATAGTACTAGACAATAATTTCGTCGAATATGCTTTCCAGTCTCAGAAATCCAAATTATCCGAACCATATTGTTTTAAAAGCATCTCATTAAAAAAAGCTTACAAAATAGTCTTTGTACGTTGTGAAATGCTAAAACGAATATAAAGCCAAATCATTCTAAAAAGAGAAAAGAATTGACAAATACAGTTTATAATTAATTCAATAAGATGAATATAATGTTAGATTATCCATCATTTTTGTATAATTAAATGCTCGATTATCATAGCACTGAAAGCACGGTATTATGAAGACATATAATCGTTTTATTTCGATCAGTTTGTTTCAATGAAATAAAGCTTATAAACCGACGTGGGACGCCATATGCTTTGCATTTATAAAAATTTCGATGTAGCAGTTTGTATATCTTTGGGAAGATCTTAATTAAAACAAAGCATTAGTAAGATTGTATAAACTGTACGTTATTTCTTCTAAACGTCTCCATGATATCTAAAGAGTTGAAGTTCCTGTTTGTTGTAATTCAGGATACAACATCACTTAAGTGAAACTATATATATTATATAATTTATCTTCTTAAACAATTTCCAGACATCCAATAATATGTTAAATATGTACTGCAAATGTTTATAATATGCGCATTATAAGTATTCATTAAAGTTTATGCATTAATTTCTTATTGAAAAATTTGGCTTAGACTTTATCGAAAAAAAATTATTACATCCCTTTATTTACATGAAATGTCAATTTGGTAATATCTTTACAACAAATGATGCTTTTTGGAACGAACTTACAATATTGATAAATTTTCATTTGAGCATCATGTTTATGATATTAAAACTAAAAAAAAAGAGTTGCAAGATCTTAAATACGAGACATAAACAACATACGTCGGAGATGATAAGGTTTTTTTCCGTTATTCATTGAACACCCCTTGTAGATGTTAAATAATTTTAATCGCAAATTCTATTCTCGGGCTAGGTAAATCTCTCATTAATTAATTAAGAAATTCAATGTCAAGCAATTCACTTGTCTATTATAAACAATTTCTCTGAAACTGAGATTATTTCTCCTTGATCGAAACTTTCAATATATTGACTTTTACGCCAATACACTTATTTAGTCAGTTTTGTAACATTGACCACCTCACCTCCTTTATGATTCACTTGATAATTGAATAACGAAACGCTCGATTCATATAAATCACAGTTCATTGAAAATATGTGCAAGTTTCTTGTTAACAGTGATGGAATAAACCTTACCTGGAAAGTTGTATATTCGCATTGTCCCCTTTTCCTTCGTACAGAAAGATGAAAAAAGTATTCGTTAATATGGGAGATAACGTCATAACGATATTACCGAGAGATTACTTTCCCTTGCACCATAACGATTTTAAATGACCTTGGTTGTTTATTGTGTAGTCTATTTGTAGATAAATTATTGGAAAAACATGCTGACGTAAAATTATGCTAGAAAAACGTCACTGAATGTTTACTTCTGCGCTTATTTTGAAATGGGTAGAAAAGGTTCAGAATTGACCATTGATGTAAAAAAATATTGCTGTTTGTATGTATAATGATGGAATGTCAATAGCGGTAATTTCGAGAACTTTACAGAAACCTCACAGTACCATTTCATCTGTTTTAAAAAAATTCAAATCATCAGGATCAGTGGAAAATTTACAAAAACCGGGCCGACCTCGATTAGTGAGAGACAGAGATTATCGCCATCTTGAAAGGACTGTGAAGTGCAATCGTCGGGCATAACGAGTAAATTTAATGAGGGGAGAGCAAAGCCAGTTTGTAAGAGAACTGTTCAAAATCATTTACATAAACATGGATTTTCTAAAAGAGTGAATAAGAAAAGAGTTATTGTGTCAAAGGTGAATAGAGCAAAGCGCCTTTCTTGGTGTAGAGAAAAAAGAAGGTCTAAAGTAGAAGGTGAATGGGATCGTGTGATATTTTCTGATGAAAGTCAAGTTGTAATAGGCAGTGACAATAGAGTTTTGATATGGAGGAAGCGTGACGAAGGGTATAGACCTGATTTATTGACTCCGAAATCTTCCAATAACAAGAAGGTGATCAAAGTGATGATATGGGGGTGTGTCACTTGGCAAGGTGTTGGTACTCTAGCGAAAGTCAGTGGTAACATTAATGCTCAAAAATACGAGGAAATTTTAGAAGAAAATCTTTGGCCAGTTATTGCTCGTCATTTCCCCGATAACTCTTACACATTTCAGGACGACAACGCACCTGTTCATCGTGCACGCAGTGTCAATCTTTATAAGACCAGAAACGGTATAAAATCTATGTTTTGGCCAGCACAATCACCTGATTTAAACATATTTGAAAATATCTGGTTATATATTAAACGGAAACTTTCAAACAGTACATTGAGCAGATATTATTTGACGTTTTTTTCCGGATCTGGCAAGAGATTACACCCGCCTATGTTCAGAGCCTGTACAAGTCTATACCACGGAGAATGATGCAGGTTATAAGGTTCAAAGGGCATTTAACTAAGCATTAAGGTTAGTAAACCTAGTTTAAAGGTTAGTTTACTCGTTCAGTTAATGTTAAAATCAAGTTTGAAGTTATGTATGTAAAAGACAGAAAATCCAGTATGGCCGCCAAATCACGAATACTTTTTCATCTTTCTGTAATTGATTTCGAACAGACAGTTTAAAATCAGATATTATTTGATTATGTTCGACCTACTATGTATTTAAATTATGCAGTATTCCTAAAGATACACGTTTAAAGGTACCTTTTTACTATACACATATCCCATCTCACAACTTACATAAAAATACAAGCCAAAAGAAGCAAAAATTTCACGCGACTGCATTATCTGCCATCTTGTTTGAAGCTTATAAGTTGCTAAATTTGAAACGTATTATTTCTATCAATTTCCTATTAATCAATTATCGAGAACGAATAAATTCTTGCTATCATCTTAACATAATTTAAATTAATTATTTCAAATTTCTATAATAAAAAGGGTCAAATAAAACAAAGCCACCAAAATTATTGTTGAAATAATAAGGCAGAACATTACCTTTTTCTTATTATACATGTATACATGTATGGTGCCGAACTTACCAATTAGAGTGGTGTGTGCCAGCACTGAACCAGGTTCGTGTCTATATACCAATTCTTCGGAAACATTATACATGGAACATAAGGAGAATCTTCTTTTGTACACCATGACATTGGCATGTTGAGTATTGCATTTGAAATGTGTTAAGCACTGAGTATAACTCACACGTGTCACATTTCTCACAGACGTGACGCGTGTGTGTGCATCTAATGCATGATTCAAGAGCACATTTTGTGCATCTATATTCAAATAATTAAAAAAGTAAATAAGGTGAAAGCATAAGAGTGAATAAACACGTCGATTTTTATACATTTCAGATAAGGCAACTAATTTCATAGCACCTATTTTATCTTCAAATTGGTAAGTCCCAATTTGTTATGTTGGCTGACCATATAAATCACCATAGTCTTCACTAATATTTATAATGTCTCAGTATATACGTACAACATAATATAGAATCGTATACAAATTGACGTCTATTAAATGCTATTTGATGCTAATATTATTTTTTTCAACGGAACTTGTTGTAGGATTACCGTTAAGTAGGATTTTGTATCTCCACGACCTCGGTAATCGTCCTGAAATTTCAGACAAAATGTATAAAAAATACGGAAATATTTTATTCAATCCGCGAATATAAGTGAAAAAAAAAACAACAAATATCACAAATATATCCCGATACAGTATTTGATTGTTAACTTAGAGCAGGTCCTTATATTAGACTCATAATAAATTATCATGTTGAACTAATATTAATTCTCATTTCTTGCACTGACAACAATGGATTTTAGTTCTTATATCTAGACTTCCTTTTCGACATTAGTAAAAATCCAAAACATTTTAACAAATGAAGTACACAAAAAACAAAAACAGGTTATACATCTCTGTTTGGACCTTTTAAATATATAGCGTTTATTTCAATGGTCAAAATTATTCTTGTCGACTTTTTACGTAACATTTCAGCTCATTGTCATGCCGTTATGATCCTTCTTGGAAACAATCTCGTAGACAATCTTGTAAACCCTTCTAAGCACTTAAAGGTTATACATATTTAATAGATTCTCATATACTTTTTTCAGCCTTAAGAATTCAAGATGCGTATGGATATATTACTATCTGATCACAAAGTCAGCAGTTTTCATTGTGATTCTCATATCTGCTCTAGCACTTTAAATCATTCATTATCTTTTCCTGTACGAAATTTTCTGCACGGAAATGAGGCGGAATTCAATGGCAGATTCCGCCCAGAAATTTAAATTCTCCCCTAAATATACAAGTGTTCAACCATTTGCTTTTGGCACGGATTCCGGCCGGATTCCAGGCGGAAACGGGACGGATTCTGGGCGGAATTGGGACGAAATATGCAAATGAGTTGGGGCGGAATTTTGAAGCGGAATCTTGGGGCGGAATTTTGAAGCGGAATCTTTGGGCGAAATTTTGAAGCGGAATCTCGGGGCGGAATTTCGGAACGGAATTTTGGAACGGAATTGTCAAACAAAATTCTGGGCGGAATTCTCGGACAGAATTCATGGGGGCGGAATTTTTATGAGTTTAACATTATCACATTTTTTTGGGATAAAATTATCAATAATGTTTCACATTAAATTTTCTTTCACAAAATTTAATACATATCCTTTAGTCCATATACAGAATAGAATACCATACATTCACTATAACACAAACAGTTTTTTTCTACCTGCAGGTTTTGGTAGGTACTGGTTTTCTTAGAATCCAACACTTTGTTTTTTTGCAATTTTTTTTTGCTGAGAGTGTTTCAATCATAAATTTGTTTTAAATGTTTCTGATTATTTAAATTACTATTTCTTTAATTGATGTCTGTTTTAAGTCCACTGCCTGTGTTTCCAAGAACTTCTTGTGGTTGTGCTCACCTTTAATAATAAGATTAATAATCAATTAAACAAAAATGTAGTAATGAATTATGTTTGATTGCATAATTATATGCAGTTATATTTCATGTTTTTTGATAATATCAAATTTTATGTTTCAACAGTATTAAATATTAACAGTGCTTATGCATATTCAAAAAAACTAAAGCTTACGCAGTATCATATTTCAGTGCACAAGTGTTTAAGAATTGCTCTGTATAAGAATTAATTAACTGCTTTATTTGTGACACTATTTATTACTGGTTATGTATTTTTTGAAGGAAAGATGTTGAATAGTAAAGTATTGAGATTTAAAAATATACCTTTTCAGAATTAATACTGCACATCTTTATTGAAACACCTTGCATCTCACAGTCAGCACTTAACTCCCAGTCTGAAATTATGAGTGTAAAATGTAATTTTAGATTGTTCCATTGGAAACACGTTCACATACATGTAAAATAATAAATGATTATGATGACCTTGTTCAGCTGTACAAAACTTCTGAATTTGTACCATTTATTCCTATTTAATCAAATTGACTTAATTTGTTTAATTTCCAGGAAATGAAAAAGATCTACTACATGCTATTAATTTATACAATACACACAATCATTATATAGAATCATTGAATAATTTATATTTTACAGTCATTAAACATGTAATAAAGATATAAAACAATTATCAGAAAAAAAAAACAAATGTATGAAGTTGAAAATATAAAAACAACATTGACCTCTCAGTGTTACAAATTTTAGTTTGCTACCATTGATAGTTTGATATAAAACTTGTTTCAGCATTAATGTAACTAAAGGTTTATAATTACCTGATTATGTGTCTGGTTCATCTCCTTGTCCCATGTTTTCACACTTATTTATCATACCAATACTAAAACACTTTGAGATCTTAAACAAAAGTATATCTCCAAAAATGTTAAACTCTGTTATTTGCACTCTTTTTGCTGACCCAGATATCTTAGAATTCAAAATTCACAACTGTATAACTGCATGGACAGGTCAATCATTATGTAAAACAGGGTTAATTTACTCAACCTCCATTCATTGAATGTAACAAAAATTCAAGTAACAAATAGATATATATATAGAATTTAAAAATCATTACAAATTTCTGAACAAAAAAAAATTGCAATGTCCTTCACAAATTCTGCATATGAAATTTATAATGTTATCTCTCCCCAAAATAATTCAATGGAACAGCCTGATCTGTTGGAATGACCAGTGGAGTAAATTAGTCATGCAAAGAATTTAAGATGGTGGGAAACTGCTGGTCAGTTGAGTTTTATCAGAGCTCTGATCTGTGTAGTGTAAAATCTCAGTGGATATATATTGTAGTATTTATTAACCTAAATGAAAGCAATTATTGGGCATATTGGCTGATCAATTCTATATAGATTAAAAGGGCATACTATATAAGATTATTTCATGCAATGTTTTTGTTTTTGTTTATTTTTTATAACAAAATCATGATTTCTTAGAGTTTAAAATGGCAAGCACACTATCTTGTCCTGTGGCTGTCCTGATATTCAAATTTAAACAGCATTCTTATTTCAATGTTGCTTTTTATAAACTTAAGCATTTTGGAGGTGAATGTTTTCAAGTTCTACACTAAGATTTATTACAGTTGTTTTTCAGTACAAAAAAGATTTGCTAAATTAGTCTGACAATATATCATTTGCCACAATATTTAAAAACATTGTTTAGGCATATTGTAATGTCTAAAAAATAACCCTATTTATTCTAAAAAAAACACCTGTAATTATTGGTCAAGTATCATGCTTCAACAAAAATAATAAGTACAGTTGGTAAAATTTCAATGTCTGCAAGTGCAAAAACAAGAGTTAACAATTATGATTTAGACATCTTATATGTGAAATTCTGTTCAAGAAAAATGTTTAAGTATAGAATTCCACTCATAGTGAAGACCATTCCTTCCCAAGAAAATTTCAAAGTTGAAAATTCTGTCCAAGATGAAATGTTTAAGTATAAATTCTGCTCCAAATAAAATTCCAGCCGGAATTTTTCTAGTTTTCCGCCCAGAAAAGTGAACAAAATATTTTTCTTGTGAGACGGAATGACACGGAATTTGCGTTTCCGTTCCTGGTCCGCCCAGAAATCACTGATTCCGTGTCAATTCCGTGCCAATTCCGCCCAGAATCCGTGCCAAAATTTCGTACAGGTAATTTCTATCCTTCAATGTCATTATCACTTTGCATACTAGTTACATAGAAAAGCCAGCTCGGTGGATCGACAGTAGATATAAGGCCAAAATATGTTAAACTTGGCCCAAGAGCCACATAAGTTGACATACCATGGTAAAAAGGACATATAAAAAGATGTAAACAAATGGACAATACATACACAATTACCTGCGGGGAAAAAGAAAAACACATTTAAAGTTAAAAATTTCCTACCACAACGGGTTTACAAAATATAATTCCATGTAAATTGTGATAAGGAAACTGCGAAATATCATTATTGAATCTAAATAATATAGATCTAGTTAGTTCAACATTGACTGGTAACAACTGAGAATATTGAGTGACATTGGAGGAAATCTAAGAATATCTTTAGATCAAACTCAAAGATTTCTTTCTCAAATATTAACTTATTCAGCAGACAAAACAACTGGAAAATTACAACACAGAAGGAATTCCCAATGTTCATGATACTTCACTGGTGACTCAACAGCAACGGAAATTGAAACTTTCGATTTTCCCTGGTTCAATTCGAGATTTACACATGCACGATATAAGACAGAGAAGGAAACACACTTTCGGATGAAATAACGTGCATAATCTTTTCCGCTGCCGTCAATACACAATTTTAAACTGTGATATAATAACATAATAAAAACAATACATTGATGAGAAAATATATATCAGAGATACAAAGATTTCTGTGAGCTGAAAAATTCTGTATCGCTTTGCAAACAAGAGTAAAATTTGAAACTTGAAAAATATTCTTATGACACTTCTTCTGAATTACCAAACATTTATTCAAATCATATACCAAGAATTGTGTTGTAAATTTTAATCACAATGTTGTCACAAAATGATCTCAAGTGGTATTTTGATTATATTTTGTTTACTTTTGAACAACCAAACATTTTTATTCAATCATTTTGTGTATTCATAAGTATGCTAATAAATATGATATTTTATATTTTACGTAACTTCCCAATGAGTTTCGTTCCATTGATTGAAATATGAAATGTATAAATTGAATTGCTGTCTTCTTGCTTTATGTGTTTTTGTAACAACACCATAGCAATAGTAAAAGCTTTGTACATGTATATATACCTGCAATACCTTTGATATTATTAAATGCTGAACTTATTTTCTCTCTTCATTTTTATTATTTTTCTTCTATAAATATGAAATATAATATGTAAATGTTAGCGTAAAACCAGTCACACAAGTCTTTGTCTGTTCTGGACACATATTTAACAGCAAAAGATGAATTACAAAATCAATGTTTGGTCTATAAATTATTAACCATTTCCAGTATTAACATTGAGTCTCTATTTTCTAATGATTTGTAAAACGAACCTTATAATTTTACAATAAAGGCCGCAAATTCAAAGTACCAAAATCGATATTTCAAAATGACTGCTATATAGTGTACTTATTGAATGTTTTACGTAATAGATAAAGTACATGAAACGAGTTAGTTACGAGGATATAACACTGGCTGGGGCGACATCAAGGGGTGTTTCTGCTAAAAAATGGCGAGGCCAAAAGGCCGAGAATTTTTTTTTCAGAAACATTCCGAGATGTCGCCCCAGCCAGCGTTATACCTCCGTAACTAACGAGTTTCATATACTATAACTGTTTTATCGCAATGACATAATGTTTTCTTTTTTTTGTAATAGAAATACAAATAAATAAATAAATAAATAATTCGTTAGCTACATTACAGTTATTTATGATAAGGCAGTTTTTTCAAGTTGCTTTCGCTGCCGCAATTTTTTAAACAAAAGACATCCAATGTTAAAGGCGGATTGTAAACTGTCATCAAGATTGATTCAAGATTAAAGGGCTTTTTTCAGTGGTAATAATTCATTCAGCAGATTACCTTTTGATTAAATGCGAGTAAATTTCATTTCATTAATATCTTTGTTTATATTTTTCATTGTATTTATATATTTATTTCATTTTATTTTATTGATTCCATTGTTTTATTTTTTATTTGCTACTGGGAATGGTCGTTACCACTGCTCCATTGGAGCCTCTATGAAAAAAACTTCATATATATATAAGGTGCGAAAAAAACCGATATATAACCCTATATGAATCAGTGAAAAAAATGTACTGCTATATATCAATACAGTTTTCAAATGCTCATTGAAGTGTACAGAGTATCATGGGTTAGTTATTCCAAACCATGCGATAATTTATGATAGCCATGGGAGTAAAAATATTCAACTCAATTTTTTTCTTTTATACAATAATAACAAGTCTTAGAAGAAAAGGGAAAACACTGCAATCAATGGTAATAAGCATTTTGAAATAATGTACAAAAAGTTTGATAACATTCTGAAATTTTTAGACAAGAGCTCAATGTCGCAATTCGATATTTGTTAAGATATATTCATTTTTCAATATTATTTAGAAAATAGGATAAATAGCATGGGAGATAATGTCTCTCCTTGTTTAAAAATTTGATGTTCTAAATGATAAAAATGTGCTTACAAGGAATGATTGATAAGATCTTTATCTTAAAGGCACATTTAAAAAGATCAAACATTGAGTACCCTTTTTAAGCCTTTTTAGAAACTATAAGATAACAAAAAAAAAAAAAGCTTTTGAGAAATAAAAATGAAAGCATATTATGGACAAAATGGACCTTTAATCCGAACGAATATTAAAACGTATAAAAAAATTAACAAAAAAAAATGCGCTAGAACAATGTCATGTGGTATTGAGTAAGTAACGATGTTTTCGTTATTTGAGTGCCATTGATATTCATGATAAACACAAAACGCCGATTCTAAGACGATGATGCATTAAATAGTAAGCTTAGGTATCAACATTATCTAAACGGTTGGAATGGGATCTAATAAGACGTCAGAAATAAGGCATGAATATTTGCAAAAACAAAAAAATCAAGAGACATATACATAATAGATATACATGTATTACATGATGTATGTATAGAGTTTTTAACATATTATGAAAAATGACAACATTATAATAAGACGTCAGAAATAAGGCATGAATATTTGCAAAAAAAATCATTAAATGCCAAGAGACATATACAAAATAGATATACATGTATTACATGATTTATGTATAGAGTTTCTAAGATATTATGCGAAATGACAACATTTGAAATAACCTATTATTATCTTACAAAAATGTTATAAACTGATATATTACACAGTCACATTTTCTGTTTAAGATATAAACATAATCCATAGACACTCAATCACGATAAATTACTAGTAAAATATTTCTTGTTCAGTTTCATAAATCATTAATTTGGAAATATCTGGAAATGGAGACACTCGAACATCAGATAAAATTGTAGACTCGGTTTCATTGACGCTTTAAAAAACACGTTCTTTTTTTGAAAAAAATTAACAATAATTTTTTTCATCAGATATATAGCTTTATACACTGTTATATATGGTAACTATTAATTATACATGTATAACAACCAAAAACAGAAACACAAGGTATACTTTCAGAAGTTATAACTCAATGCAATAGTCAATATTAGTTTAAAAGATATATTTCATAAACCAAATTATCCAAACATTAATAGATTCTAACCTATTTCTAATATAAAATCGTATGTTAAATGCTCCACCTGTATGTGTCGCAACCCTGATTATTGGATGCATACCATTCATTAGTGTATATATTTCTTATATTTATATATTATTCCCCACCCCCTAAATAGCTGGAGGTTTGTCAAGTGAAGCAGGAGATTCGAACGACTCTTTACCCTATGTCAAAGACTTCAATTTGGAACAAATCTGGACTATACGGATACCATTTAAGTAGGTTAACGGCAATTTTTGCCAGAAAGGCTCGACAAATATCTAGTTAAAACCATGATGGATGATTAGGCTTTGCTGCTGTTGCACATTTGGACTGCAATAGATATGATGATTTAATTCCAATATTTTACCACAGTTCGATTCGCATTTATCACTTTTAACGTAGACATTTCCTTGTACAGTCTCCCTAAAATTCCTCCCATGAAAGCAATCGTCACATTCCGACAACATGAGGACGGTCAATAAGTAATCGTCGGTAAAGCGTTCTTCATGTCGTCGATATGCACACTTTTGGTCATCTGGACAAAACAGAGTCAACCAATCTTCGACTTTGTAAAAGGATTGTCAGTCTATACATTTAGAATTCTTGGAGCATGTGCAAACAACAAAATATATTCTATAATAATTAAATTTAAACTAGTGTAATTAAAGGTTTCAAATGAAACGAATTAAAGTGTTAATTGTTTCTTCTAATCTTCATTACAGATTTCTTGAGAGAGTAATAATAACCCCAGCACATTTTCCAATTGATACCTCGGCCGAAATCAGTATCTGCTCCATCCAGATATAGTCCATTCAGATTTGCACGATGACAATGTCTGTACCACCAACCTCCGCTATAGGACACTGCACAATTCCTGTCGCCGTTTTGATCATTATCACTGTCTTTTGTTGTGAATTGATTATTGTTATGATTCGACATGGAATCGCCACACGAGCCGCCATATCCTCCAACCGACAATCTGTATTTATCACTCTCATGATTAATTCTGAAGGTTGAATATTCAGCATAGGCAGAAACCGGATCAACATTGTCATTTTCAAACGTTTCCATGTATACATAAAGTGAACTTGTGTTAATTGTTAAATAATGCATATCTTCTAGTCCGAGCCAATACTCTCCAGTGGTATTCCCAAATCCGTTTTTATATTCTTCCCAATTTCTGTAAAAATCTTCTGATCCGTCTTGACGTCGTTGTATAATAGTCCATCCATCATTTGACATGTCACACCATACATCAGTAAGAGAATGTGCAGTTGGTTTAATCACATAAACACCGTCTTCGGTATAACCTTGTTGATATAGTGCAAGGCAATCAACGAGCTCTGGTTACCTGTGTACTCTTTTTACTTTTTGATTGCCTCCCTGAAAAAATTACAATTTATACATATAAAGAATATAGTAAATAAAATACAATTCTCCCAATAAAACATCATTTCCTTCAATATTATTCATCAATATGAGAAATTATTTGTTTCTTTATACAGTCAACTATCGTTATCTCGACATCGCTTTTCTCGATATTTCGTTATCTCGATGAAATTTTGATTTTCTTCCTTCTTTATCTATATTGGAAATATTTGTTTGTCTCGATATTTTTATTTCGATATTTTCAGTATCTCGATGTACAATTTTAGCCCCAACAGTTATTTTCACACTATTATCCTTTGTTTATCTCGAGTAATAGTTTTCTTTCGTATGTTCCCTTCAGACGTGTAAAAACACAAACTAGACGATAATTGTTCAATAGCGCGTGTCATAATGATGATTATGTTTGTAACATGTTTAGCTGATTTTATAAAATTTAATCTATTTAGTGTGTTGATTGACTGGTGTCCAAAATGAGTGAATTTTACGTTCTTTATACGAATACGAATACGAAAAGTTTATTTGTATAAAGCATAATACAATGCTTATAACAAGTATAAATTGTAATATATACAATGTTTGGAGATCAAAACATAGATTTTTCCAGCAAACATAAGATGTTTCATGGAAATTATGTTCAATATTCAATATGATATTTAACATGTTTAATATATATGTTGCGCTTGCATGCTTAAGTTTAAAATAAACAGACGCCAACCTACAATATCCTGAATAGTCTGCACTTAACTTATTCTATCATTTTCTAAAATATAAAGACATGAAGAACACTAAAGTCCTTTAGACTAAAAGTAATATTCACTGTTGCAAGTCAGTTCTTTTGAAAGATATACATGCAAACGCAAACATCTTAAACAATAAATTATGGTTCGAATATATTTCATTTTCAAATATTACTAGAAGAGATATTATGAAATACGTTGTCTATTTGCTAAGTAAATAAATTTAGACAAAGCACATATAGTTTTCTTAGAATTAGAAGACATTAGGCTACCGAATTTTATAACAAGTATTAATTGTAATATATACAATATATGGAGATCAAAACATAGATTTTCCAGTAAACATAGGATGATTCATAGAATATTATGTTTAATATTCAATATTTTACATGTTTAATATATATGTTGCACTTGCATGCATAAGTTTAAAATAAACAGACGCCAACCTACAATATCCTGAATAGTTTGCACTTAACTTATTCTGTCATTTTCTAAAATATAAAGACATGAAGAACACTAAAGTCCTACATACTAAACGTAATATTCACTGTTGCAAGTCAGTTCCTTTGAAAGATATACATGCAAATGCAAACATCTTAAAAAATAAATTATGGTTCAAATATATTTCATTTTCAGATATTACTAGAAGAGATACTATGAAATACGTTGTCTATTTGCTAAGTAAATAAATTTAGATAAAGCACATATAGTTTTCTTAGAATTACAAGACATTAGGCTGTCGAATTTTATAACAGACGGCCAGTGACAATAATAAGGTTTAAAAAACCTTTTCCTCAATTCTCTATAACGTGGACAGACTAACAAAAAATGATACTCTGTTTCAGGTTGTCTCATTAAACAAGATTTACATATTCTTTCTGATCTTGGTATATTTTCATATCGACCAGATTCTACACATAAGTTATGTGATGACGTTCTAAATTTAGTAAGAGCAATTCTATGATTTTTGTCTTTAATTAAATCAAAATACTTTTCACATTTAAAATCATGTTTAAAAATGCTATAAGTTTGCAGGCGACCAGAATTGTTTATATCAGTATACCACTTCTGAATTTCATATTTAAATTTAGATAATAAAGTATAACGTAATCATGAAATTTGCTCGGAATTAAATATTCATTGATACAATAATTGGCTGTTATTTAAACTGGAATCGTAGTTAATAATCAGATTGGTATAACATATAAATTTTCTAAATATATTAAAAAATGGATTACTCTTCACATGACATAAGTTAGTACTTAACTTAGTTTTTAAGTTTGCGAATTTATTGTTTGTCGTTTATATCACACGTGACAATGATATGACGTCATTGAAGAACTGATATATGTGTTGTACACACGTGAACTGATTAATTTCTTGTCCAAATCCCTCCAGAGGCGTGCACGTCGCAAAGAAGGCACGCGGCAGGTCAAGGTCAAGTCACCTTAAGTACCAGAGATGATTGGTTGACCTGTCGTGACTAACTCTGGAGGGTTGGCGCTAACGAATGTCGTTTTTGTTATCGTCGGTCAGGAAGCTGATGCCTTGACAGTATTGTCGTCTCCTTTACCACCACTGAACAAAGAACGGGCTACTAGAAGATTCGGCTTGAAAAAGACGTCCCCAATGTGACTACCGTAATGGACCGGCAAGGATGCCATAATCTCGGACATATGGTTATTCCGGCGCCGAGTATAAACAAATTTACACACACACACACACGTACGCACGCACGCACTGATAAATCAAATAGAAAAAGCTTACCTGTACATAAGCAATTGAAGCATTAGCTGTCTTTACTCCGTAAATGACACCAGCGTTTGCATTGATTTCAGTATTAGCATAAACTTCCGAGCTACAAAGACACGTTTCATTGTTTTCGATGTAGATATTTCAGATCCGTACACAGAAATTTACATTTTGGTAAGGGAATATTTTGCCGGAAACTGACAAAGTTATCCATATGTGGTATATCTGTTACATATGTCAACCTAAACATAATTGTTCCCTTTGAAGTTTTCCATTCTGTACTAAAACTGATTCCCACCAATGTATAAACAATGACAATGTTCATGATCCAAACCATTATGGTATTTTCAACTTTCAAAATAAGTTCAATTTTCTTGCAGAGAAAGAATTTAGATTGAGACTAAATATGACTTTAAAGATATATATGTTAATGTAAAAGAAAAACCCTATCCAGATGATATTTTTTTTCAAATGAAATGAAAGTTAACCATGAGGAAACACCAGTCCTACTTTTTCTACAGTCCAATAGGTACAGTGACTTTTAATTATCAATAATTTAGAATAATAGTTAAACTTTTTCCAGAACTATCGAGCATGATATAAGTAATGAATTGAAATAGCTTCATAAATATATAATTTTATCTAATCTTTAAACATGTTGTCATATTTACTATTAATGTGGTCATATATACATAAAAAAATTACCTAAAAAGGGTTAGCACAAGGTTATACAATGAGTTAAAATCTGAGTTAAATCTTGTAACAAAGGTTTATACTTCACAACAGCAGGTGTCAAGTGCTGTGTGGCAGCTGTAAAAAGTTACCCCGTACTTTTACTTCAGTGTTGTTATATTTTTCTGGTCCTTCGGGGGTGTGAGGGATGTTGCACGATTTCATTATCCCTCATGTACAGACTCAATCAAACCGAGTCTGCAATTCTCTTATAATTTTGTTGTGATTATTCCTTCCGAGGGATCACTTTGTTTCCAGATTTTTATGGTGTCAAATGCTGTGTGGCAGCTGTAAAAAGTTGCCCCGTACTGCACTTAAGTGTTGTTATATTTTTCTGGTCCTTCGGGATAATTGATGCCAGCACTATTAAGTGTTGAGAATTGAGTACCGCTCAAGCCGGTGCTAGGAGGCGTAAGGCACGTATTCAATATCATCCCTCATGTACAGACTCAATCAAACCGAGTCTGCAATTCTCTTGCAATTTTTGTTGTGATTAATACCTCCGAGGGATCACTTTGTTTGCAGATTTTTTTGGACAAGGTACTCGACTATTCTCAGTGCTTTAAAGATGTAACATTAAATTTTGAACCCGTAAAAAATTTACCCTATGGGTTATTCTAAAATGTTGAAAACTGAACCTATTCATTTTTTAACTTTAAAGATTGACCCTGACAGCTATTCAACATTAAGTTTTGATTAAAAAAAGTCGTTGTGAAATCATCACGCGTTAAATCTTGATAAAATAAGGATCATTTTTAAAAGATTAGTTCAATTTTAATGAAACGTCTTTTTTAGTAGAGAAACGATTTAAAGAAACAGAATCCTTATAAGGTGTCATAAAAATGTTTCACAAGCATACTATGGCCAAACTGTGGCCCATGCAAGCTACTTCGGCGGCGAGAAAGGCAAGATAATCGGTAAACCTTAGAAAGAACTGTTTTACAAAAGATTAAGACTATGATTTACAACATATGGGTCTATGTGGTCGGAGTCCGACAAGCAAATCTTCCACAAAGAAAGAAAGCAAGAAAAAACAGCATCTTGTCGTACTCTGTTTTTGTCCCAAGATGATGGCAATTTAAATACCTATAATAATCAAGGGTTAATCTCCACAAGAATATTTATAGCTAGCCATGGTTTTAAGAAATATTCTCATAACATTGTGTTAAGCACGACTTTACGCTCCATATGGTGTGTTAAAATAAATCGATCTTAACCCATCAATAAAATAATATCTAACCGATAGATTTACATCCTATGGTAGGCTTTAGCTAATATAATTTTCTAATCCAACTCAGCATTCCTATTCTAGCTCCAGTAGGTGAGATGCTTTTGACCTCTGGTGTTGCTTTAAGTTTGTAACATCCGAGATGAGCCAAAATGATCTTTACTTTTCCGGCGCCGTAAGACAAAAGATTTGTTCGTTCATCATAAAACTAAAATTCTTTCAAGGTGCTTTTAGCATATCCATCATTAGCTGTCTCTGAACGCCAACCTCCATATTTTTTTCCAAAGTCTATTAAGTGTACAAAATGTTGCCCCACCTGACCTTTATGAATGAAATCTTAATTTACGACTATCTAATACTATACTATAAGAGTTATTAGGGGCGTGCGTTTACTAAATGTCACACTTCCTTGTTGACCTTTTTTCATAGTTTATTGAAAAGCTCCCGTGTTCTTGTGTAAGAAAGTGGGGCATATGTACGCTTTTCTAAATGCCTGTAAACTTGTCTTTTTACTCAACTTAACTTTGTTCAACTGATCATAACATTCTATCAAGCCGGCTTCTGTAACATATCCTTGTTATGACTGTACAGGACAAGAAAACGTTTCAGTGTTTGTTAAATCTTTTAAGCACTTTCATAAAAATAATGATCATCTTATTTCAACATTTGAAACTAAGACTTCCTGAAATTCTAAGAAAGCCAATAGAACGTATTACAAATGTCACAGTGAAAAAATGTGCAGCTTGACCAGGACTCGAAAGCAGGGCCTTCGGAATAAAGTTCCTCGCGCGGCTCTACCGATTGACCTTTTCGGCCACTTACACATTTTCTCCCATAAATAGTGTTCTGAACTGTGGTATATTCCTCCGCTTTATTGAATTCGTCCCCGAATTTCTCAGGATTAAAGAAATTGCTTACCAAACTCTGAGCTATATGCAGTCATGGTCCCATCTTGGTCGCCAAATTTCACAGTGAACTGTTCAAAACTGTGACACAAATCATGTCACAATTCTTAGATCAGTCAATGAACACTTTTAACAAAATGTATAATAAGTAATTTCAGCACATCACGAGCGATAGGTTTTTTCTTCTGAACCGACCTATAAAATCTTTCATTCACATGTATATAGCCTTCTTATCATATTCTATACCATCTATCTAGACAAGGATTTTCTTAACAATATGCAGTTCCATGCGCCCAACACATGGCCTTACATATTTGATTTAACTTTCCACTTGATTAGTTTTTCATCTTAATGTACGACACAGAATAATGGGATATTCGCCAATTAAGAAATTCTTTCAAAAAGGTTCGTATATTGTTTTACTATACAATTTGTACTTTTTTCTCTGCTTGCCGGAATAGTCTGTTTTACTTTTGAAATAACGGGCATTTGAAAACCAGAACTATCGCATGTGTCTGTTAACTCTTTTCATCTACACAAATCAAACAGACCTGCATATCAATAAAAATATACAAAGGTAAATAATTAACGGTCTGTAAATTTAAGTTCATTTTGCAGTTACCTCCCATTCAAAGAAGATTTTCAGTCAAGTCACACAACTGAAACTTTCCTAGTAAATTATTTATTTCCGATAATTGAATTTGTACATTAACATGCTGTGTTGGCTTAAAATAACGTCCTTAATGAAATATTTAGGAATTGAGGTATGTCTGAAAATCATAGTGTAAGCTAGGCTAGATGGCCATAAGGAGCAATGAAATAACCCAGACCTTGACATTCAAATAGATAATTCAGTGACTTCTTGGAAATTAACTCCATTTAATGTCTCCCTGATCGATGCGCCGTCCTTCCATAACACTAGACATTCTATTGTAAAGAACTTGCAAAAATATACCATAAAGAGAGATGATTTTGTCAGCTTTTTTAGAGCGCTCTTCAGCACGATGAATCCTCCTATTATCATCTGAGTCGTACGCAACCTATAGTAACTCGTACTTGAAATATTAATGGTACACCAAAGAACTGATTTGTCGGCAATACGTTTTAGTTAAATTATTAGTTATAGCATATTAATCTCCAACAAGATATTCCTTAGATTTAGACGCCACTCTGTAAGATACTGCCCACTCAATAGTCATTGTTTATTGACCGCCGCCTTTTCGAATAATGGCATAGCATTATATTTTACTTTATCAAAGAGCCAACATAGTAATCATTTCATCCAGTTCCCTCGTTTTATGTTCTTCTTGGCATGGCTTAGTGGTTAAGGTGCCTGCCTCTCAACACAGGGATCGTGGATTTCGGCCCTAATCTTGCCACTATCATGTTTTTTTTCATGTAACACCAGTACTGGTTGGTTCCAGAAAGTGATTAATACAAGTTGCAAGAACTTGTTTCGCAATCGAGCATAAATAATTAAATATGTTTAAACCAGTATTCTTCTTTAGTCAGTGCTTCCTTTGATGGCTATCCGTTTACTATACGCGAGAAATATACCGGCGGACATGTCAATATTCCGTTTTTCAGACCTCTGTATGTGGATGCAAAACGATCCCCCCAAAACCAAACAAGAAACAAAACAATCAAAAACACAAAAACAAAACAAAAAGACAACATACAAACGAAAACAACAACAACACGAACAAAGGAAAAACATATAATGTGAAGATGGCCATATGTAACGTGGAGAGTGAAGACATTTATACTAGTGTTCGCTTACAACTGTTCAATAACGGTAACGTCATTTAGAGAGCAAACACATTTATACTAGTGTTCTCTTACAACTGTTCAATATTGGTTATGTCATTGAGAGGGTAGAGAACACATTTATACGCTTCCAACTGTTCGATACTGCAGAATGAGAGAGAACACGTCTATACTTGTGTTCGCTTCATACATTCACTAATTTAAGCGGAGAACACGTACAAATATTCTCTGGCTGTTACAGGGACACTACGATAGCTTCACTAAGTGCTTGGGCAAGTATTTCCACTTTTATTTCAGATTATTTCTATCAGTGTATGGTATACAGCGTATAGTAGCAGCATGTAGGATTTTTACTCAAAAACTTAGTAAATTGAAACATACAAGATTCGTACTTTACATTCCGAAATCTAAACTTCAACTGTGCTATGGAAAGCGACAAAACTTGCATCCGGAGGAACCAGAATGCACTAAACTTACACTGCGCTAGACAGTTGTCATGATTTATTGAAATCAAAACAATTATAAAAACATTGAAAACCGGTCTCTGATTGATAACCAGCACCAGCATTCAGAGTCTGGAACACCATGGTGGTATTAATGTACGTGAACGTAAAACAATGTTATATCTATAATAACAAACAGTCTCAAAATAGAAAGGTAGGTGTACGTCTTAGACTGTGGGTTTGAGCCTGCCTCAGTTCTGAACTATAGTCTCTCATATTGCACTGGTATTAGTAAGTTCCAAGAATTGAATTATTGCGTAGTATGAATAGACATGCTTAAAATCTTAACGAAGGCTGAGATTTTTAAGTTCACATATTCACCAGATATGCACAAACAACATCAGTGTACGCAAATTGCCAAGCTTAATCTTTGTAAAGTACCTTACTGCACAGAGAATACAAGTCAGGTTGGTATGGCAAACGATTTTTTGAAATATACTTTTTCTAGGTAAAACCGTGAATTTGTTTCTTTACCATTCAAACTAAACATAATGTTGATATTAAAGGTCAATATCCTTTTATGGTCACGTCTTAACTATTGACAAACGAGACTGACATTTTTATTTCTTCAAATTAATATAAATTCTTACGTATTTTACATTCTTTCCTACTAGAACTATGACAAATGTTTGAAGTTATTCTAAGATTCTATTAATGTCACGTTTACAACTTGTTAATCAATAGAGTTGATGGCAGTGGTCGTTCTCTGCTTAATATAGTTCAGTTTTCTTCATTTAGATTACTTTATATATGAACCTTTGAAAAATATGCTTTCCTATTTTTACCTATCGTGCAACATAAGTTATATTTCTAATAATATTACCGAAGTTTATTAGATAACTAGTAATGAGATGTATTAACTAAATAAAATAAGGCGCAGTATTACAAATATTATTTTACATTATCTACAAAGGTTAAAAGACAGAAATAAAAATATAAAATACACAATTGTTTTGCTAGAATCTAACATCAGAAAGCTTTTTAAAATTACAGTTACTAACAGGTAAATAATGTTATATACAATGCGAAAACAAGCATTCAACTAATATAAATTTGCAAAATCCTACCAATAAATCATGGCATGTTCAGTGTGTGTAATTAATGTACATTAATAGTTATCATGAGCTAAATCCAAACTTTCTTATGCTTTTGATTTGAAAATGTCGCAATGTATTTGATTATAGATATTTAACTATATACACTTTATACACTTGTTGACCGTAAACATATGAAGGCTTGTTAGTATGTTTATTCATCTACTAATTAATTTCATTAAAAATGATTATTTACGTAAGTCCTCATTAGACTTGATTATATGAAATCCGGCTTACTTTATTATAAATACATGAAGCAAATTAGTAGTTAGATAGGATCATATTTCATCTAATCGTGTTATCGTGCATAAAGTAAACCGTGTTATCACATAATTTAGTTCCCTCATTTATATAATAATAATAACAATAAATAATAATTAATAATAATATTAATAATATCTTTATTTAAAGAAAGTTACACATGAAGATATACCATCGTAGAAAACAGATTACATATCTTAATTTCAAATTCGGCCTTCTAAAAAATATAAAGAAACACAGACACAAAACATCATAAAACAATAACAACTACTTAGTATTTTGTTTTAATGTAAATTTTATAATGCAAGTTATTAATCAGTATTGTAATTATACCCATGCATTTTTAAGTTAATGTCATTTCAACTTTATGAACATTGTATTGTATGTGTATATGTAATTATTTTTTATATTTTTCCTTAAAGTTAATATAGTCATGTTTAGTATCAAAATGATCATATGTTTTTATAGAGTTTTGTTAGGAACTTTAATTACAGTAAATTGCAAGTTTACTTCAATAAGGAGCTTTTTCTTAAAAATTGTTTTTAAACATTTAAAAATTTCCCATATTATAAAAACAACTCTAAGCAAAAAATTTTAATACAATATGGCATTTTAAGTCTTCCTGCTTAATAGTGGCACTGATTAGTTACAATTACTCTCAAAGGCTTAAGCCCAAGCCAATTTGTTTATTATACAAACAAGGAAGCCAGGGTGATAACTTTTCACAAATACAAATAATAAAAAGGTGATTTGTTGTTAACTAATGTTTGCAAAGTTATTGGAAATGGCTTCCTGTTATTTTTCACAGCTTTCGACAGTTTTCTGTATAAAAACTTGGTGGATTTTTCTATGGTCATCATTCACCATCCATCGTTCTAAAAATAAAGTTGTGTTTAAATTTATATTGGATTTTGGAATTTATATTGATTTTCAGGTAAATTTATTTCTATGTTCTTTCATTTTTTTAAAACTTTTTGTACACAGATATTGTACTCTTTGTAATTATGATATTTCATTAATTTCTTAACATTTATTATTCTTAGTTTTATTGTATATAACATTGTAATGTGTGTACAAGTTTACTTGTAGTACAAAATAGCATTATGCTGATAAATCTTGTGTAGCGAAATATCAAGCAATATGCTATAATATTCTATCTACTTTAATGTATTGCCTTGATATTTCTTAAGTATAAAAAAAGAATGTAACAAAATATTAAATATAAGGATAGAAAATTTAAATCTAACATGCATTATTTATCAATTATTATCTGTTAAATTACATCAGGCTAAATTTTTGTTACATGAATTATTTTATACTATTTTCTTAAAATCTAAAGTCTTAATTATTATCTGCAAACAATGTATTTTAAGTTCAATTAATTATTTTGTTCTTTGTGCACATTAAATACATTTTAAATAAATTGGTCAATAAAACAAGATGATTCGGCTAATTTCTATATTTTAATTAAGTACCTATTTGCTCGGGTTAAGTCATCGACCAAGATCTCGGTATACCTTTTCACTGCCAAGCTAATTAATAAATTGTTACTTATGTTGGTTAAATTAATTGTATATGTATATCATTTTGCTTCTTCCCCTATTGTAAGAATGTATACAATCAATGTTACAATTTCAATTAAATATTAGTTTTACTTAATTACATACTCATGCAATTATTTTATAATTTACCGACGTTATTATAAAATATATTGTTAACATCATTCACCATCCATCGTTCTAAAAATAAAGTTGTGTATAAATTTATATTGGATTTTGGAATTTATGTATATTGATGACAAATGCCACCACACCCTAAATAAATGAAACATTATAAAACCAACAAAACAAAAGAAATATAATTATTGAAATAAAGACAAACAGGACAAAATGGCCAGATAATTGACTTCTTTTCAATGAATGAATTGGCCGTTGAGGTTTCTTTGTTAATCTTGAATATTCATCAGATTTGCACAAGTTACAACAGTATACGCAAATTACAAAGCCTTATCTTTGTGAATTACCTGTTTACAGATAATGATAGTAAGATTTAGCATCTCCTTGAACTTCCAAATATACATGTAACAAAAAATAAAACATCAGTGCCGCCATTTCTAAATTATATTCATTGTTGATATGTATATATCAATTGTAACATTCTAAGTATATTTGCTTATCTCTAAAATTCAGTTGTAACTTAAAGTTACATTAAATAAATATGTAAAAATATTTTGCCGTCGGCCTAAAAACCAAGCATTATACAGTTTCATAAACCTTTTTAACAGTTATGTTGTAAATCTCATCAAATATTGTTCATAAATTAGGATTTTAAACGGAAAACCCCACGGTAACACTAAAGTTCGTATACGAATTTTTACATGCAAATGAAGACTATAATCAGCTCGTGTATGCGCTACGTCACGGTGTTATAGTTGCTATCCGGAACACAGCAAATATAAGATTTTCTTGTGCAAACACACTTTTACCGTTTATGCTTCACGGTGCACTAGGCCTGTGGTTCAGAAAAAGTAATCATCTCATAAAAAAGATTAAATTTGTATGAAAATATCCGTTACAATGCGGAAATATACCGTTAAATTAGGAATGCTACTTACATTATAGTTACTACATATAGTCATGTTTGTTGATTTAATATTGATGTACGGATGATCTGAAGGCGGAGTTTCTCATGCAAACAGAAATTGTACTTCCGAATTTGCCACAATGAGGTTGCACATTTGTATGCTCATTAAACTCATTTTGGTTGTCTGGACACCAAAATAAGATCTGGAGTCGATATGAAACCCAATTTATTAATGAAATGTCGATATTTCTTTTTTATGAAATTTATTTAATGTAACTTTAAATGCGACAGAAAATAGTGTTTTACAAATAACTTAGCAATCTTGCAGGTTAATGTACAAGACACGATGATGCATTTCAGATCAAACATTTTGTCCTTTTCTAAAAGCTATTTATTATGAGGCCAATTTGTATCCTATCAATCAGAACAATAATACATTTAAGATGTCAATTAGTTTAAACATATTTTATTTCTCAGAATATATATACATGTTATAATTCACAATATACAGATGCAATTCAAATATTCTTAAAAAACAGGATTAGAATGAAAGACAACATGTCTTATGAAATTCTTCTCCTAAGTGAGTAATTGACATGTAATAGGCGCTTAAATAATTACATATTTTATAATCTGAGACGAATATAATATAGAAAAAAAATCTTGAAAACAAAATATATTAGAGAAAAAGAAAACACAGAAATTGATATGTATTCAAATGCTTTAAGAAACATTGTATATGTTCCATTGAATATATTTAGGATGAATATATATTTAGAATGAATATATCAATAGATTGAATTAACATTCAAATAAATATTATCATACAAAGTAGAATAGTATTTGAAAAGAACACAGAAAGGTGAAAAGGTAGTGAAGAAGGAGAAAGATAAATAATGAGGTATAAAGTATAGGAATATAATGTTTAAGTGTTTGGGTGTTAAATGAATCTTTTTGTCTCTTGGATGTAAGTGTGTACGTGTGAAAAAATTATGTCATTAGTTTGGTCAGAAAGGTCTGGGTTGCCTAAAAGTAGAACATTTAAATCAATGTCAAAGTTATTTAAATTTCGAAGTAACTTTTGTCGAGCTGTGTCAAATTGTGTACATTCGAAGAAGAAATGAAAGTTATTTTCTATTTGGCCGCAAAGACATAAAGGTGATGCAGTTATGTTTTTCAAAAACAAATGGTAGTTTAGAGAACTACACTTTGTTCGAAGTCTTGTATGAAGAATTTGAAGTTTTCTTTCACCAGACAAGTAATACTTAGGCGTGTGCCGTATGTTTTTCTTCAAATTTTGTTTAAATGATGTGATAGTTGGAAGGTTACGGACGTCGTGTGGAAGATTATTCCATTCCCTTATTGCAGTCGGAAAAAAAGAGTTAAAATAAAGTGTAGTTCTTGCATATATTCCCGGAATATTGTCAATATTTCTTAGGTTGTACCTATTATTAGTTGATGTTGGGATGTCAATTAAGAGGCACCTAAACGCTTTATTATCCTTTGAACCAGTGCATTAATGCATTTAATTTATTAATAAAGAGGCACCTAAACGCTTCTTTTTAATCTAGAAACCAGAACAATAATGCATTTTATTTATAAATTAAGAGGCACCTATATGCCATATTAACATATAAACCATTTAAATAATGCATTTAAGTTATAAATTAAGAGGCACCTAAACGCCATATTATCCTTTATATCAGAACAATAAAGTCGTTCAATAAATTTAGTATTAAACCTACACTCATTCAATATGACCTATTTAGTCTAAAAACCAGAACGATAATGCATTTCAGACAAAGCAATTCATTATAAGTCTAGGCGTTTTATATTAGAGGCACCTGTACAATATTTATATCCTATAATGTAATATTCGCCACAATTTTAGAAAAGATTAACATTACAACTTAGCAATTTTCTGAAACAGGCGTTTTCTGGTATAACCGTGAATTTGTTTATTTAATTTAAAGTTGAACATTATGTCGATATTAAAGGGTAGGTAATATACTTTTATGGTCACGTCTTAAGTATTTCAATCAAGATCAAGATTGACTTTTCCATTTCTTCAATACCGGTTCTGACGTATTTAACATTATTTTCTGCTGAAACTTTTATAAATCTTTGAAGTTATCTTCAGATATATGTAACATTCTTTGAATGTCACGTTCATATACTGTTGATCAGACAGAAATAGAAATTAAGGCGTTTCTACGCTTAATTTAGCTCAGTTTACTTTATACCTCAGCCCTAATTTATATATGAACCTTTTAAAATGACTATTATTATAGTCAGCAAAAGCGATATTACTACCGTTTACGGTGACATATTTGGATTAGTAACAAGCAGAAGTTACACCAAACATGGTGCTTTACAGATTTTAATTAATTAAAAATAATGAAATCTAAAAGATTAAAATACAGCAAATAAATACGAGGGAATACAACAACACTGACATTGTTTAAACAGTATTTATTTTATATAATACAAACATATACAATTATGATACAACAACATTATATAAACAGGATTAAAAAGGAAGTCAAAAGACTTACGTAGATTTCTTTCCTGTAAATTGTAAAAATAAAGCACATTTCAATGTAACAACACGTACAAGTACA
>NW_026851539.1:0-38455 GCF_026571515.1 Ruditapes philippinarum
GCCAATTTATTATAAAATATTCTCTCTTTTTTCATTATTCCATAAAATTGATTTCATAATTGACGAAATGTAATAACTGAACGCTCTCAACAAATTATATTTCCCCACGGAGAAAAAACAAAAAAAACATTTTTATGTTAACGATTATTTTATTTTTTAGAAAAAAATGCTTATTGACCACATTTTATCCTATTTCGCAATTCCAATTATGTAATAAATCTCGTATAATAACCTAAATAATCGACGGTTCTACGTCCGACGGTCTTTTGTTGTGAATATTTTTACATATCTTAAGTCAAAAATGTATTTATAATTCATTAAAGACAATTAACTGATCATTGTTGAATTACAACTGAAACAAACACAAACATCTAAATTCTATAAATATTTTTAATAAACCATTGAAAATTTCAATTTTTTTATTATTACTCTATTTTTTTCATCAAAAATATCCGTTAATCACTCTAAACTATTGACATAAGTCACTAAAAAGTGTTATTGCCTATTGGTCATTCTGTCTAATTTCGTATATAATCTGGAGACCGTCGATTTGTGTTATAACTGACTAATCGACGGTCTCGTACAATTGACGGCCTTCGACGGTCTTTGGAGACCGGGGACCGTCGAAGACCGGAGACCGGAGACCGTCGATTAGTATCCTCCCAAAACACTATATGAAATATGTTTCAGTTGTTTAAAGTATCACAGATCTAAATGTGTAATACACACAAGTTGACCTTTGACAGGTGCATAATAGGCTATTCAAAAGAATATGCCTCCCTTTGATGTTGTTACTCTATCACCATCAAAGAGCCGCCGACATTCAACACTTTTTGAATTGAAGTTCTGTCAGCATTCTTTTGTTAAGAAAATGTATACATGTTTAATAATAGTTCAGTGTTACACGAAAAACAAAAAGGAGGCATATTTTGTTGGAATATTTCGGCCTCATTTATGTTAAAATCGTAATTCACGTGTGGATTTGTACATGTGGTAATGGATGAAAAGAACCTGGAAACATTAAATATGTATTCATTATGAGTGTTTAGACACTTAAACTAACAAAAGGATTTAATTATTTTTTAAAAGCATTGTTTGAATAAACAATTGTCATATGTTGGATTTACATTGTCATTACGGCAAAAGCTGTGTGCGATGTGTTTGGAAGGATTGTGTGCGATGTGCCGATGATTACTCAAGTATTTGATTTGTTTTCTCGTGGTTTCTTTGACATTTAAAACCTACAAACTTTTAGCAAAATCAGTTCAAATAATTATATTTTCCTGCCGAGTACAAAAATATTATTATCTTAAACATAAGCGGCACAATACTTTCATAGTTTGTTTTTACGTGTTTGTAGGTTGTTTTTATTTAAAAATATCTTCTCATTTTTTTGACATATTGACTATTAAATTTTTTTTTTTACAAAATTACAAAAGTATCAAATCCAGTACCGGTATTTTACGAAACGGTATATACCGGTAATTTACGAAGTTACTATTCGGTATAGGACCGATACCGGGAACCGGTGTCCAACCCTAATGAGGATCACACTAGTGATATCTGTATTACAAATCTGATGCTCTCCCTATTGAGCTAAGAAGGTGGGCAAAGTGAATTATGCCTATGTATGTTCCTGAGAATATTGTCTAAATATTATACATTTATATGTATTCTTATGATACTGAATTTCGCTTTTCATTGAATAGTAGTCATTCTACACACACATGCATTAGTTTTAGGGTTTATGCTCAACTTCATACTACTGAATGTATTCACATGCAACTTCTCACATATCTTCTGATCATCATTTCAAATACCTTCAACAACTCTTAAGTTTAGTTTATATTTCAATGAATTATATGAAATTTTAAAATGCACACAGGTTCTATTTTACATCTAGTGTATATTCAATTTCATAATACTGCATGTTGTTACGTAACATTGCTTTTCATAGGATAATAGTGACATTTATATAGATTTATATACACAGCTGTTGTCAATTTATAAAGAAATCTCACTTTTTACTCAAAAAAATGCTTGCTGTACATATTATAACTTTGTTACAAATAATTCTGACAGGTTATATGACTGTATATAAATAGTTGTTTGCAATATTTCCAAACAACCATTTATATAGGGCCATATAACCTATCAAAAATCTTTATAACTAATAAAATCTTAAGTCATGATTTTAGAGTCATAATTGTAGGTTACTATCAAGCACCAGTAACTGTAGCATGAGCTTTCATGAAATCATTCCTTTTAGTGGAATAAAATACATTTCTGCATGTCTCATCAAACACTAAAAACAGTCTGGCCTGTTAGTCTGGTATGGCAGATTTTGTTATGTATTTACTTTTAAAGATTGACATACATGTACTTATAATGAAGAAATTTAAATTTAGTTCACAGAAACTAAAATTGTACATTCGCTTAGTATAAGAGAAATTTCGCTATTCTTTTACATTGTTTTACAGGTAAAATAAATCTAGAACAGAAAGCCATGAGACTGAAGTGGGGTAAGTTTATTCCTGACATTTTCCGAATTGAATGGTTCGTTTTCATTATCATCTGATTAATAATGAATGAGTTTTGTCTGTCTTGATTTGAACCCTTGAAATATATGGGCTCAGTTTATTCCCTGTCACTCGAAACCATTCTTCTTTTAAAAGTTTGAAAAATTGATCCCCCATGTGGCTGAGGGGTTGCCTTTTAGTTTAAGTGTTTAGGCATCAGAGTTAAAGCCACCGTTTATCGTGATCGTTAGTGACGGCTAAATTGGTTTGAATTATTATTTCTGGAGTCTAATGGCCTCTTAGCTCCATCAAGGTGACCCCTGTGTTGCTTTAAGCTTGTAACACTGGATGCTAATCAAAGCCATCTGTTTCGGCACCATATGACAAAAATTGTGTTAGTGCACAGTAAAACAAAAAACAACAACAACAAAAAAATCTATACTATTTGATTGTGTAGGAAGCTATAACCTTTAGAAACATACATGTACTTTGGAATCGGTTCCTGGAACCAACTAGTACTAATAATAAATGAGTTTCTTGCCTAAGCCAAGGAAACAATGGTTTGCCTATGACAGGGTTTGAACCAATGCCCTAAGCAAACCTTAAATTACTAGTCTTGTGTGTTAACCAGTCAGCCATGCATCCAATTAAACATGTATTGAAGACTGCAAGAAGAAAATTAGATATTCTTAATTTTCTGAAATTTTACATTTGATTCTTATATTATATGGAAATATTTATTGGCAAATGGTCTGTCTATGATTGGCACAGATCCAGATTTTTATGCCCCCATTTCGAAGAAAAGGGGGTATATTGCTTTGCACTTGTCGGTCCGTCGGTCCGACGGTCCGTAGACCAAATGGTTTCCGAGTGATAACTAAAGAACCATTAGGCCTAGGAACTTCAAACTTGGTATGGTGATTGGTCATGACCAGTAGATGACCCCTATTGATTTTGGGGTCAAGGGGTCAAAGGTCAAGGTCACATTGACCTTGTAAGCAAAAACGGTTTCCGATCAATAACTAAAGAACCTTAAGGCCTAGGAACTTCAAACTTGATATGGTGATTTGTCATGATCAGTAGATGATCCCTATTGATTTTGGGGTCAAGGGGTCAAAGGTCAAGGTCACATTGACCTTGTAAGCAAAAACGGTTTCCGATCAATAACTAAAGAACTTTAAGGCTTAGGAACTTCAAACTTGGTATGGTGATTGGTCATGATCAGTAGATGACCCCTATTGATTTTGGGGTCAAGGGGTCAAAGGTCAAGGTCACATTGACCTTGTAGGTAAAAACGATTTCCGATCAATAACGAAAGAACCCTTAGGCCTAGGAACTTCAAACTTGTATGGTGATTGGTCATGACCAGCAGATGACCCCTATTGATTTTGGGATTAAGGGTCAAAGGTCAAGGTCACATTGACTTTGTAGGTAAAAACGGTTTCCGATCAATAACTAAAGAACCCTTATGCCTAGGAACTTCAAACTTGGTATGGTGATTGGTCATGACCAGCAGATGACCCTATTGATTTTGGGGTTAAGGGGTCAAAGGTCAAGGTCACATTGACCTTGTAGGTAAAAACGGTTTCCGATCAATAACGAAAGAACCCTTAGGCCTAGGGACTTCAAACTTGATATGGTGATTGGTCATGATCAGAAGATGACCCCTATTGACTTTGGGTCAAGGGTCAAAGGTCAAGGTCACATTGACCTCTTAGGTAAAAACGGTTTCCGATCAATAACTAAAGAACCCTTAGGCCTAGGAACTTCAAACTTGGTATGATTATTGGTCATGACCAGTAGATGACCCCTATTGATATTGGGGTTAAGGGGTCAAAGGGCAAGGTCACATTGACCTTGTAGGTAAAAATGCTTTCAAATCAATAACTTAAGAACCCTTTGGCCTAGGAACTTCAAACATGGTATGGTGATTGGTCATGACCAGCAGATGACCTATTGATTTTGGGTCAAGGGTCAAAGGTCAAGGTCACATTGATCTTGTATGTTAAAACGGTTTCCGATCAATTTACTAAAACGCTTAGGCCTAGGAACTTCAAACTTTGTATGATGATTGGTCGTGACCAGCAGATGACCCCTATTGAGTTTTGGGTCAAGGGGTCAAAGGTTAAGGTCATGACCAGTAGATACTTGATAACCCTTATTAATTGTTTGATCACTTGGTCAGAAGTCATAATAACCTTATCACATGACTAATTGGCTGCTGATAGGGGGCATACATGTTTTACAAACATATCTTGTTTTTTCAATTTTTGAGGAAAGTGAGAAATTTTTGAAATGATTGAAATTGTTATCAATGATTTGATCTTTGTTAAAACTTATTATCCATAAAAATTACCTATCACTTGTCACAAAAAACTGCTGATATGTCTATCACTCTGTTAATTACCAAGAGGGTAGACCTTTGATAATAAGAGAGGCAAAGATGCCGGTTCCATCTCACAAACTGGAGAAGTAGGACAATTATTGTCAATCAGAAAGATTTTTTTTTGAGAAAGTTTCATGCATATACTGTATGAATGTTTTAACACTTAGTTTGGCAGTTGTATCTACCCATGTGACAGTGCAGTGTCATCATTGTACCATCTGATCATGATCTACTGTGTTAATTATTCAATCAGGACATTTTTGAACATTTCTTTAAAAATTATTAATAGTTTTGTCCAGATTGAAAGATGGATAAGTGCAGGCCTTTTTTGAACAGGTTGGGGAAGCAGCCCTGTCCTTAATTTTAGGGAAAAATCACACGGTTTATTTGCAAAAGGGGAAGAAAGAACTTGATGTAATTTCAATTTTGTCACACTTCAATGAATTTGTATAACCAAGTTGAGCTTTATAAGTTAACATTATGATTTACATAAATATAGTCATTATTAATGAATAAAACTTCATATATTTGGCAGACCTGTACCAGGAAAAGGGAAGAAAATTTGAAATAGTTTAAGGCTAATTTTTAGCAATAAAATTGACATACATGTACATGTGTGTGCAGTCAGTTGAAATAAATTACTATGATACACAACACAGATACACTTCAAAATTGAATAATAAAAGTTGAAAGCTTGACATGTCGAAGTTAATTGATCTTTTTGATGAGTAATACAAAGACCCTTTCATTTAAGCGGTAACAGTCAGGGAAGAGTTACTTCCCTTACCGGATGTGACGTAAATGGGGGATAAAACTATGCATGCTTAGCTTATTGAAAAGTTAAATGTGTAAATACTGATCGTTCAATTATGATTATTTAAGAATCTAACAAAAATGGTAATGATGATCAGTTACCCAGGAATATGGTCTACTATAAAAACAAATTGTTAACCTTATTATAGTAAACATTTTTATTCATTTCACCATCCTTTTTATGTAATATCTTATTCAATTACACAAAATTTTGGCAATTTCAATCTGCCAATCTTACAAGAGAAAGGATTAAGATCTTTATATCCCTCTATTATTGTACTTAAATCGGCATTGTCCACCGTATCCCCCGATGACGTCATCCAAGGGCGACAACTTGAATACGGTCTTAAATGAAAGGGTCTATAGCATACTTGAATTTTGCCTAGTTTGTAATAGCTTTAAACACCCTTTAAAGACCATTGTGTATTTTCCATCTGAAGTTATGGAGTGTTAAGTTTTCCTTTTTCATGAGACCAACTGTCAATAAAGACTTCCTGTTACCTTTTACCTGCTGAATTTTGTAAATGGACTTATCCATCTTCTTATTTTTAGAACTTTCCATTATCAGATTGGGGGATACATGTAGCTTGATGAAAACTAGTCAGCCAACTGTGAACAGAATAGAGCCTGGTCTGACCACACAGATTGTGGCCAAGGATAATTTTTTTTGGTTTAAGCAGGTTATTGGTTCAGTTCTGAGGATTGGCATCTATACTTAATAAAACAATTTAAAAGTAATATTTTATTACAGGTGTTGGTAGATTGATAGCTGATACACCTGTGACACCCCTTGTCTTGCTCATCCACCATGTTGGTATGTATTCTTTATCAGATGTTTCAATAATTAAAGAAAAGCAATTCTAATACTATAGCTAGTGTTTTGTTTATGTCTTATCTTTCTGTCAGTAACTTGGGGGGGGGGGGGCAACTTTAATCTTGGTCATATTATCTTCATCATTCCAGAGTTGTAGTCCTACATATCTCTGGACAAAAAATTGCCTCTTTGGCCAATTGGTCGAAAAAGAGAGAGAAAAAGTATTCCTAAAAACTGTCATAAATGGCAGAATTGAAAATGTTGCAGGCTCCCTTTAATTGAGCCTGTTCATGGACAGTACCGGAAAGTACAAACTACCGTTACCTTCCATGCCCCCTAGCATTGGCTTAAGCAGAATTTTACATTTAAACATGAAAATGATGTGTTCATATGGTAGTTATCATGGAACCATCAATGGTTATGGTTGCCAACTTGATATCGTTTGCTCCTCACCACTGTAGGTGTGAATCCTAACAGGGTCTTTGGATTCCTTTGAGAGAGGAAGGTATCAAGCAATATAGCTTACACAAGGCTGGTGGTTCTACCCAGGTGCCTTTTAGAAAACAAGTAAAGCATAATTTGCAAAGTCATTTGGTATCTTTTCTGAATATATTAAGGAGTTGTTACATTTGAATGCAGATAGATAAGACAAAATGTTTGCCAGATGCAAGTACCCATGGACCCTATCAAATATAAGCAGTAATTTTGGTTATTACATTTTGTATTTTGATATAAGTAAAATATGTGAATGAGACACATTGGTTGACACAGCCTTTTCAGTCTGCTTGTAATGAAAGGGATATCAATCTTGAATGGATAAATGTTTTGTATAATCTTTCATCAGATAGCTCAATCACTTAGTATAAAAGTATACAATATAAGTAAAGGGGTATAATCGTATTTTGTCTATCTGAAATGACTCTTCGGACATGTAAGATCTTATGTATAATTTTGTTTTTAAGTGTTTTTACATGAATACTATACGTATTATACACATTTTTTCACATAATGTTGTGATGACTCTCTGATGTTCCAGAGCTGTTGTATATTTACCTATAAAGAGGCAATTTGTAAACCACGTTTTATAAAGAACTTTTTTTTATCAGGTTGGTGAATGCCAGTGGGCTGCCTGGGCAGGCAAGCATAATATTTTTAAAGGGATTTCATTGAAACTGTCATAGAGTTATTGTCACTTAAAATGCCCTTGTGCATATTGTCGAGAGTGTTGTGATTTGATAATGTTTTGCAGAGTTATGGCCCTTTATTATTTTTAACATATATATTATCTGCAGAAAGCCTGGTTTTACGACAATACCTGTACATGTATCCTGTGACTTGTTATTGTTTGTGTTTCAACAGAGTTTAATGTCTTTGAGATAAAACCATAATATAATTTTTACTCCAGGTTTTGAAAAGATCTTCCCAAATGAAGGTATACTGTACCCACGTGTTGGAAAGAAATCATCAATATACATAAGTGAACCTATAGACTTCACTCAGGAAGTAACATTGCTCAAACAAACCAAGAAAACTCAGGTAAACTATGGTTGTAATAGTTTGAAAGTTATAAAACTTTGCCATTTTTGTTTCAGAAATGATTTTTTACTGACTAGTAAGCCTTTGCCACCAGTAGAGAGCCAGGCCAGCATGTATGTCCAGACTCTATACTGTTTCTAGCTTAGTAAATGTTTTTTAGTATTTAATAATTTGTGGAATGGATTTGCCCTGCTTTGACTCTGGAGCAGTCAAAGTGTATGGGATTTCTTGAAATACAAACGTGGAGGTACCAACAGTGTACGTGGCAGAGTGGTTAACGCATCAAACTAGTAATCCAAGGATTGCTTGTGGTGTGGGTTCAAAACCAGCCGGGCTAGTACACAGGTAGAGTGTGGTCTGTCAAAAGGTAGACCTGTATTTTCAATCCCTGTCTTTTCCATTAGTCCAATGCCATTATTTTGATAACTGTTCTAATTGTTGAGCATGCTGTCATCGGACAGCTCTGATTTGCTTATTTCCAAATTTATGCCCCTTTTTATACTCAATGAAATTCATGGTTAACTTTTTGCATGTAAGCTGGTATCTCCCTAACTACTGAAGGGAATGAAAACATTTTCACTGTGATTTTTTAACATGATTGGCACAGGTCCCATAACTCTGATTTACTTATTTACATATTTATGCCCCTTTTGATACTCAATGAAACTACAGGCTGACGAAATCTTCATTAAGCTAGGCCATTCTGCAATTTGTGTGCTTTGGATACATAAATCATTATTTTGATATGAGTTTGAAAAAATATCTGTGGACAGTTTCAAATCTGTATTACATTTGAAATTTGATTTGAAATTAAGAAGTTTACATGTATATTCAGAAGTTTGTTTACAGATTTGAAAGTTAAAAGTTGATTTTATAGATTTAGAAGGAAAACATTTGTATAAATTATCAGTTTTTTCATCATTGCTTACATCCAACAACAAGTTATGAAAATGTGCCTTTTCAAACATTTTAAAATCCATGTGCCATATTTTCTATTTATACTTTTTGCAGGAGGAAATCAGAAAACATCTAACAGACACTATACAAAATCAGATGGCTGATCTGAAACAGGAGGCTGAACTCTTTCATAACAAAATTTATCATAACAAAGTAGAATCCTGACCATAGCTGTCGTTGTTAGTTATTATCCATTATTGGTTAAGATAAACAAATGTGATATTTAAAATATATTTTTAGTGGTGCAAAAATATACTGATATATTGGTATATCAAAATGCAACTTCTGCTGAGTGATACATACTATGATACAAAGTCATTAAACTGTGTTAGTTTCTTAAATATTTGACCAAACTATACAATCACATTTTTTTTCCCTTTTTAAAACACTGCAGCCTAGAAATAACACTTCAATTTAAATTGTTTGATAAAGGCTCACACCATACCTTATGTTGCCATTCTGTGATTCAATATACAATGTATGAATAATTAACGTATGATTAAAACAGTGCACTTATGTTTACTTTATTTGTAGATACTATATTATATTATGTATATATCATGCGAAACTGAACATACTTAAACTGTTAATATTAAAACAACTTTTATGATTATTCCTGAAATGTTACAATTTTGCTATTCCTTATTGTAACAATTGTGCTCAAATTGCATGTCGTTTATCTTTGTGTATTATTATGTGATGAAGATGAATCATTTTATTGCATTAATTAGAAATGTTAAAGGTAGTTACGGTAACCTCTTACTGTCCAACTTTGGCTGATGTCAATTAGTTTCTAGTCATACATCATAAACTGCCGAAATGTAAGTTCAGAAAACAACTGTTATGTCATAGTATACACATGGAAGTTAGGGATCAAAATATTTAATTTTGGTGTGCTTTATATTAAGTGTATAAAAATTACTCATTGGCCAATTGCCTGAACCATCATTTTCATCTGTTGCTTTTTGCCAATAAGTACAGTTATAGTGAAATAGTATTTTGTATGGAGGTCAAAATGCTACAAGTACTTTGTTTACATTTTGCTTCTTATATGACAAATTATTTCACATTTATCACTAATTTCTTAAGGAAACAAGCTTCTAGCAATCTGTTATACCATTATTTAAACATTATAAAATTCATGTTAGCCCTTTCTAAAGAAGTTAAAAAAAAATATTTCTGAAGCATAATGTGCCTTTAAAAATTCGAGGGCTTGGTGTAAAATGGTTGTAACTCTTTCTTTATGGCATATGAAATACAATCCTTTGACACTTCATCCTTTGAACATATGATCCTATTTATCAAAATATAAATGCAAGACTTTATTAGCAATTATGTTTAAAATAAGAATAAACATTATTATGCAATACAATATTCACTAAAAATAACAAGAGAAATGTTTTGGTGTTACCTGTATTGAATTTACTGTCAGTACTGAAATATCATTTTTGATAAAATTTAACATGTGTTATCAATCTTTTCCTATATCCGATTTTATCTCTGTTTAAATATATTGTACATTTTTTTTTTTTTCAGAATGTTTATGTACAGGTTCTCAGGACTTGATTTTCAATTATTTATTTATAACATGTTGGTCATATAGATGGTAATGAAACTCACATCTGCATATTGACTATAGAATGCTCTTGCGTAAAATAAATATTTTATGATTTTTCATTACATTGCTTTAGAATTCATAAGTTAATGATATAATATTCATACGTTAAAACAAGTATAAATTATTCCTACAGAAGTTTGAGTTGTCCATCCCTGAATTTACATAAAAGATTTGTCCTGCCTATAATTTGAATCAGTTCATCAGATATTTAAGGGAATTCGATATATAAAAATGCTAAAATTTAACAATTAAGTGTTGGATCAACATTCCTTCAGTGCCTTGATCAATATGTGTGCCATACAAAACCTGTGAAAAGTAAAAAGAATACCCAATATCTGTTAAATTAGAAATTTTCATGGAATTAGTAATTCTACAGATAAATCATGCATTTGTATCATACATTTCCTGAAACAAATTTTGAATATGTCAAAAAAACACATTTGAGCCGCGTCACGACAAAACCAACATAATGTGTTTGCGATCAGCACAGATCCAGACCAGCCTGCGCATCTGCGCAGTCTGATCAGGATCCATGCTGTTTGCTATCAGTTTCTCTACTTGTGTCAGGGTTGGTAAGCCAACAGCATGGATCCTGATCAGACTGTGCGGATGTGCAGACTGGTCTGGATCCATGCTGGTCACAAACGCATTATGTTGGTTTTGTCGTGACGCGGCTCATTTTATTTTCATACTGAGGATCTCTGAGCTTGGACAGTGACAGTTCTATTTAGTTTTGCATTTTTCATTTGTTGCTGTTATAGTGCGTAATAGAGTTGATATGTAAAAATTGATATTCATTATTTTGTTTGTTGACAAATAATGTCTGGATAACTGATTACGAATAACTGATTTAAAATATTAACTGTAAGATGATTAATATATGAATTTTTATTCATTTAGAATTATACATTATATGATATTGACATTTTGTGTTTGTTTTCTTTTTTGTTATTCCTATATGGTTGTGTAATAAATGAAGGTAAAATTTGGGGCAATATACAATGAATACTCAATACTCTTGATAGTGACAGCGTGTCCGAGTGGTTAACAGTCTGACTTGTAATAAGGTATTGCACACATCTTGGGTTCAAACCCGTTATGGGCAAGCCATTAATTGTTTCCTTGAACAAGAAACTTTACACTCGTTGTCTAGTACTGTTTTCTTATATGGGAACATATTTGAGTCTAGCTTCCAACACAACCAAACTGAAATGAACTGTGTATAAACTTATTCTCTTGATTTATTTTGTGCCTACATAACTACAAGTGGTGGAATAAAAATTTGCATTTACATGTATTAGTTCTATTTCCTTTGTTCTGTAGCCCAATATACATGTATATGTAATCAATGGCCACAAATGAATTATTGCAATGCTAGTGAGCTTCAAACAATCCATTACCCTGGACAGTTTGAGGGGGGTATATATTACAGGAGTCACCAATCAGATGGTGGGTGGATAGCATTTTTCATGCCAGGAGCATAGCCTGCAGCTATAAAACTATTGAAATTAGTTAAAATCATGCACTCAGATGAGACATTTATCTAATATTCAACAGATTGTAATTTCATGTTTTGCCTCTGACTCTGTGCTATACTAATATCTATATCAACAAGATAAGAACCTTGGTGTGTGGAAACTTTCAACCCAAGCGATGTATAATTTAGAGGACAACAAGATGATGCCTTTCGCCCACACTCACTTTGGTAGAAAGTGCCACTTCAATGTCCAACCTGCAATTGCCAGTGATTATGACCCTTAAATATTGATTTAAGTTTCAAGTGAATATCTTCATTTTAGAGAAGATATGAATAATTACATGTTAAGTATGACCATCCTGCTTTGAAGAGTATTTAAACAGGCTACAAATGCCAGATTTCCCGAAATATGTCGGACCGACAGACATGTCCAATAAATTTTGATTAGGTCTGATAATTTTATTCCTGATTGGTCTGACTTTTATCCAAGTTGCACATATACAAAATGGCGTGGCTAAAGGTGACAAGTTTGCCTTTGATTTTGTTTACTTCATTAAGTTTGACAGATTCCAAACCCCAGAAGGTTAAGTTATAACTTAACTTTTTTTCTATGTTGCACCAGCACAGTAGAGGTCATATGGCCACTTTCTAGCTTTATTGGTGGAGGCAGACCTCTGGTGGTCCTCCGTGTATTATTTCAGGCAGAGTAGAATCACTGATGTTCCTAGGGATAGCTAGATAGCTTTCTCTCAAGTCCCTGCTGGAGTTTGAACCCACAGCAGTCAGCAAGTGTTTTGAAGTCTATCACTTTAACCATCTGGCGATGGATGCCCTTTACCTGAATAGTGTTAAATCTAGTAAAATTAAAACTACATAGTTAAAGTATTTAATATTTTACAAGAGCAAAATTAATATATATTTCTAAGAAAATTTAGGCAAACAGCCCATCATCAATTGAGTAAAGTTTAGTGATATTTTAAATTAGGCTGTCTGGGCAGGAAAATGTTTAAACAAGTCTTGTAAATAGGTGGAGTATGGTAAAGATTTTACACATATTTCAAAACGTTTCGAGAAGAAACAATGATTTGGCTTCAGCTTTTTGTGAGCTTAGTGATATCATTTGTTTCTTAACAATTTTCAATAGGAAAATGCTTTTCATCAGAAAGATAAAGATTATTTAGAGTTCCCTTATTTTTGAAAACTAGGCCTTCTAATATCCAATCTTTAGTTCACAAGTGTTTGCATATACATGTACATGTACAAGTTCTTTAATAAGGCATATATAACTGATCTATGTTGTCAATTTTTCAGTTCTTGATAATGCCCATTACAGTGATCATACTTTATTCGCTTTCTTAAATACATACTCACTTCATGGTTCTAACTTGAATCAAAGACAACAAATTGAACTAATTTTTCATTCCCTTTTATTCCATTTAAAAAGTGTATGGGGATACATTTACTAATTATAGCTGAAGTATACAGTAATTATACAACTTAAAATATCATCTAAAATATATAGTTTACTTAATCCATAATCTAATTCAATAGCTTAACAGAAAGCACCTATTTATTATTTTGAAATTATAAATACAAAAAAATCTGTCCTTAAAATATATAAAACAAACATTAACAACATATCCACAATAAAAAACAAAGCAATGGAATGGTTTTCTAAACACAAAATCCACTTATACAAGTTTTGGAAATGTGGTAGATTACATTATAGCCAATAAATTTATTAAAATTACAAACACATGACTCAGGGATGATATAATTGTAATTAGTAATCGTAATCAATAGTAATAAAGTACATTTTTTCAAGTAATCGACAGTAATAAGTAGATTAAATGAAGTCATTTTTGATTACATGTAACAAGCTCATGAGCAAAATGTAAGAAAATAAAACTTACAGACGCCTTTAGAATGATTTTGAATGGAAGAAAAATTTGAGAAAAGTTTATTTTACCATTAAACTACAATACAACCTCTACAAAGCCAGTAGAAAAATATTTTGGTTGTTCTCAAGTGTCGCTATTCTAGCAAGATAAATAATTTTTGGGAAAATTTTTCTGCTCCTGTTTTGTTTGTTTTTGGGTTTGACATCACATCGACACAGTATAGGTTATATCGCGACGTTCCAGCTTTACTGGTGGAGGAAGACCGCAGGTGTCCTTCCGTGCATTATTTCAGGCACGAACGGGCACCCGAGTAGAACCACCGATGATCCGTAAGCTCTGCTCCTGTTTTAAATAGGCTATTGTTCTACAGAGGGCCATGATAAAGAGTGTGTTTTAAATGGCTCAGTGAAAATATACAATATTTATATAGCATTATTACACTAAAATGCATGATACAGTCTATTTAAGGGATTTCCATTACAGTACTTTGCATACATTGTATCTATATTCTAATTTGAACATGATTCGGTATTTATGTGTTACTTTATAAAATTAAGCATCATGGTGAAAAATGTGAGTAAACAATAGCGTGAAAGAATAGATATTTCCTGTTTTAACAATTGTTTACATTCCATGATAAAAGCGGCAACCATTTAATATATGCATGTATAATTGACAAAATATTAAGCCAATTAAATAACTGACAAAATATTAAAGCAGCAAGCTTCCAAATTCAAAATCATATTTGAGCCATGACAAAACCAACGCATCCGCGCAGTATGATCAGGATCCATGCTGTTCACTATCAGTTTCTCTACTTGTTATAGGGTTTGTAAGTTAAAAGCATGGATCCTGACAACACTGCGTGGATGCGCATGCTGGTCTGGATCCATGCTGGTTGCAAAAGCACTATGTTGGTTTTGTCATGGCGCAGCTCCTTTGTGAATTTTGAAAAAAATATGTATTTAAAAGTAAAATATTGCCATGTAAACAAAGAATTTTCATAGATCTACAAAAATAGGTCAGATTATGCGATATAACCCTAACTGCATTAGTCACAAAGTGGAAATTTAGTGACTGGCACTGCAAAATCAATCATTAATTGCATATAACATGTAAATTGTTTCATGAATTATAAATATTATCATCATTTCTTAAAATCTTAGTACATTTTTCCCCAAGGTTGATTTTCTTGTAACATTTTGGCTCATCTGGATGCATGTGGCTTTAAGATCAGCAAAGTTACAGATGATTTAGGTGAATTCCATATTTGAAGAGGCATAGTACAGCACTAATTTCAAAAATGCTTTTATCAGCATACATGAATATTTTACAAGGGATTTTAAAAATGGCGACCAGGGGAGGTAATTCAAGCTATATAAGAGGAATGATATAAAGAAAACCATTTTCATTCTATTGCTAAACAAAAGAGAATAAATAATGATAATGATCAAAATATCTTTTAACAACACAAACAAAATATAGATATATACATCACAATCAAAAAGGATAATATAAATACAGTTACAGTCTGACACCACAGCAAATTTTTTTTTCATCTTCCCTATAAGTTTGAAAGAAAAAATCTCTGAACAACTTCCATTTCCTTAAAAAAATACATTATTATTTCTAATAATAACCAAAGGTCAAGAGTTTTAAAACATATTTTTATCCCTCCAGAAAATCATTATTCTATAAAACAAAACTATATATAAACCACAATAATTAAATTATTAGAGTTATGTGAAACCATCTTGTTACTTATATGCATAAAATCATAATATATAGTAAATATCTAGCATATGAACAATGTATAAACTACATGTTGGATGATATATATTTTCTACTTTAATCAATACTTAAAGGTATTGTTTGTGTGTTTTGTTTGTTTCATTTTACGCCTTTTCCCAACAGTATTTCAGTCATATAGGCGGGTAGTTTCCTAACCATAGTTCCTGGAGAAATACACCAGTACTAGACTACCTTCCTCCGCGCTAAACTACCAAAGCATCTCCCGGGGATCGAACCCACGCCAGAGAGGTAACTGGCTTAGAAGTCATCGACTAACCCCTAGACCACGGAGGCGGTTAAAGGTATTGTTAAGCCTAACCCCTAGACCACGGAGGCGGTTAAAGGTATTGTTAAGCCTAAACTTATTTTTCCATTGTCCGAGTTAATCTACATAAAAATAATCATCATATAATCATTTCATTAAAAAGAAATCCAGGTTTATGTTTTTCATTTCCCATAAAGAGCTACTGGGGCATGACAATAATTTATTTCCTCACAAAGTGGTAATAAAAAAGTTTTTGTATAGTTTTGGAAATTTTCATAGCATGTATGACCTCTAGCATATGATTCTATTACACCACTGATTGGAAAAGCAAAAAAACTCTTGCTTATTTTACTGAAGATATAAATGACTTTTTACCAAAGGTCTGTGGAACAAAGCAAATTAGAATCTGTGAAACAAAAGAGTTTCTTTGTATCAAAATTTCGCAAAACATGATTTTTTTTCCCTTTTAGGTTCAATATATCTTTTTCCTGTCAGATTTGGTTAGCTGTTATTGGTCTGATAAATAGTATAAGCAGTTTTGTTTTGTTAAGTTTTAAATCACATCTACACGGTTATGGTTATATGGTGACTTTTAAGCTTAACTGGTGGGAGGAAGACGTCAGGTGCACCTACAAACTTCAGGCGTGCACCAGACTAGATCCATCAACCTTTTATTATTTTAGTACATTAAACAAATCTGACAATTGTTATACAAAATGGTACATGTATGCATATATCAATATCTTTTGGTAACAGGCATACCCCTTTACTATTTAAACATAATAAATGATTAAAAAAAATAGTACAAACTACAAAGCAAATAATTGGCTAGAAAAAAAAACAACATCACAGACATTAACATGCTGACACTTTATGTACATCATTTTAAAACTCAACTCAGAACTTGAAAGACAACCACTTTACTATATTAATCTACTCTACAATCAACACGTTTTGCCAAAAGTTTTGGCCATACATATATTTCATTAAAATCATTAATACAATTTTCTTTTTACTTGAATCGACCTTTGAGCCATTGTCATATGCTTCTACTTTTTTTAAGAAAAACTTTTTAAGGTTTTTTTCCCCAAACTTTGCAGCTCGACCAATACAATAATGTCTTAAAAAATTTGAACATTGAAATTACCAGGCCATCATAAATTATTACCTGGGATAGAGTAACTGAAATTTGAAATTTATATTACTAGTTGTAATGAACAATTTCATTACTTCTTTTTATCACATAAACCACGGCTCAGAATTGTAATAAAGCCATTTAATAAAAATGATATATCTATTATAATTATTAATGACACTTTGACATGACGTCATTTGCGCTATATATATACACATAGCGTTAGAGTGCTAATGTTAGCGTTTCACAATAGGCGCGTCAATAAAAAAAACTCTTTTTAACAGAGGCTCGCATAATATGATTTTATTCAACTTGTTCAATAAATTTAGTATTAAATCTACTCATTTCATATTCTCTATAAGACTATAATAAATGCTAATCAATTGTTTCCAGCACAGACAAATTAAATGATATTCTGTTTGATTACAGCAAATTTCTTATGGATATTGTTTGGCATCAAGATCTTTGATCAATTCATTTTTCAGTTACTAACAACTGAAATAATTTGACTATTGTTGCTTTTGTGTTTAAAGTTAATATCATTTTCTATACAAAGTATAAATCTATACAAATATCACTGCCTTACATATTTTGCATAGCCACTACCTATTAACACTTCATATTACTGACCATTTTAACAAGGTATTTTTGTTCATCAACAGGTGAATATGCACTAAAAAAAGCAAATTATAGTATACAAGAATGCATTTATATACATAGTTAACTTGCTCAACTACTCTACTACAAAATAACTTTAATCCTTAAACACAATATCTGGTACCTTACAAAGCATGCTCTTTTTGTTGTAGTATTTAACAATTTAACTGAAAAAGTTAACAAAATGTATTAATTTCATTAATAAATACTCAATAAATGGTCCTGACCCAATCAAAATCATGTCAAAATAATCACAATAATTTCTTCACAACTCAGTATCTATAGATCTTTCGTTTCTTCACTTTACGCCCAGACAGTGTTTCATACTGATAGGCTGAAGGATCGTAATCCTCATCCGAAGAATCATCATCATGTCCATAAACTTCAACACTAGACTGTTTAAAGAATGGAGGTGGACCAGACCAAGTGTCGTCGTCATTTTCTATATCAACATCATCGTCACTAGGATACCAGCCGGGGTCGGTGAAACCGGCTGGCGGGAAAAGTTCGCGGTGAACTAACGGTGACATTTCCTCCTGTCTTACTGGTTTTGACAGTGCCATCTTAATTTGAGGATATTTATCTTTTCGTCCGGGTCTACGACCTACTTTTCCCTTTGACTTTCCACCCTGCGAGACTTTTCCACCATGTTTATGTCCAACTTTAGCCACATTGCCACCAGTGTGTACCACTAACTTTGAATCACATTTTGTCTTTTTTGTATTCTTGCTGATTTCTTTTCTTTTTGCCTCAGCCTTTCTTTTTCTGATTTCCTCCATAATTTCTAGCTCTTTTTCGACGGCTTTGTTTAAAATTTGTTTAAACTGTTGGCGAGCAAACTTTAATTTTTCTTTTGAAGGCCAGTTATTCTCTGAAGAATTTTCCCTTTGCACAATAACTGTTGGAACATCTGCCGAGATACCTGACATTCGCATTGACAACTTACGAATAGGTGCATTTTCCATGTTTGTAACTCTTGGTTTCATAGGTGTGTCACTCATTTTATTAGGATCTATTGCACTAAGAGGGTTTGAGGCTATGCTTCCTATAGACTGCCCATACATATGATCATGTGTGGTATTTTCTTCCTTCACAATGCACGTGTCTGAAGTTTCTTGCTTTACATACACTGGAGCACTAAATATCTCTACATAATTGTCATGAAGAGGTTGGAAATTCTGCTTCCTGTTTTTATTTTCAGGAGTAATTTTCAGTCTCCTTACAGCACTACTGCCACTCCTCATTGGACTGTTCCTACTCTCCAACAAAGCCTTACCTTGGGGAGAGCGTAACCACTCATCTACTAGACTTGAATTGCTTGTCACATCACCAAACAGATTCTCTTGAAAGCTTGCTATGAAGTCTTTATCCCACTCATCAAATGATCCTTTAGAAGGACTCTGGTTAAACAATTTGAAGGGACTGAGAGAGGAATCCTTGAATGGACTAAGTGATGAACCTTTAAATGGGCTGAATAAACCTGGCTCTATTTTCACTGGGCTCATGCTCAATATACCTGGGTTTGAATCTGTATTATGACTCCGAAGGGGACTGGCAATATAATGTTTTTGACGATCCATTATTGATGATACTGATTGAGAACTTGATATGTTTGATGCAGTGGCAATTCCTGAAATTGATAAAGATATTCTATGAACCAGAACCAACATAGTTAGCAAGAAAAGTTTTAGTTAAACAAAAAATCATCTGATGTGTTTCTTATAAAATACTAAATTACAATAAAATATGTCATGAACAAGAGCACTGTTAAGGCATGGTAATATATATGTCTTTGAGGAATCTTAAGGTTTCTGAAATATGACTACATGCCCAAGGGCAACATGTTGAGCCCTCTGTCACATCTTGACCTTGAGGTATAACCTTAAACTTTGACCATTCAAACAGTTATTGTGTTTGAACATGACGTCTCGTGATATTGAATATTTGTGCCAGGTAATTTGAAATTCCACCAGTTAGTGATATAGTTATGGTGCAGACAAGCTGTTTGAGACCATTTCTTTACATTTGACCTTTAAGTTAGACCTCAAGTGACCTTTTTACCACGCGGTTCTTGTTGCAACATACTGTCTCATTATTGTGAACATTTGTGCTAAGTTATTTGAAATTCTGCCAACTAATGACAGAGTTACGACCCGGACAAGCATAATCTGGACGGGCACATACCATATACTTACACTGAACTGTCATGTCAACTTATCAAGCTCTCTACAAGTCGGCTTGACAAAAAATGAGTCATCTAATTGCTTTATGACACCGTCTTAAGGACTTACCAAAATTGAACTTTGCTGGTGAGGAGCTGTAACCACTGTCAAACGAGGATTCTGGTTTTGAAGAGAACCCTGCAGACACAACCTTGCTTCCACTTTGTAAACTCTGATCAAGCTCATACATCATCACCCTCTTTGACCAGCATCTGTCCTGAAATTATTTCAGAGCTTTTATTAACATGATCACTAACAGTTGATTTATTTCAATATAAGGGCCCTTAAATTACCTTTAAAGGAACCATGGCCAGGGCCCACAGGTAAAGTAAATTCGCACTGCTTTGAAGAGGGAGGATTCTATTTTTCAACAAAAATACTAATAATGTGAAATATATTCTATTTGGCAAAAAGCAAATTTCAATATGATATCAAATTGATAAAGGTCTCCATTAGGCATGTAAAAAAAATAATTTATTTTTAAACTGAATTTAATATGGTGATAATAATTGCATATATAAATTTTTACTTGTCGGATCATTTTAACTTTTCTTAAAATCTTAGTACATTTTACTTTAGATTGATTTTCTCCAAATATTGTGGCTCATCTGGAACCAAGCAGATTTAAGGGGAAGTTTTTTTTTGTTGTTTTTTTTCAGAAATAAGGGAAAAATATAAATCAAATGGGGAGGGGATGCGACTGAATTTTCCCCCATATAATCATAAAATAAAGGCCATGAATCTTCTTTGCCTTATGGCATGAAGTAATATGTGCTTAAACATACTAACGTCTATATATTTATAACACTGAATAAATCTACTATTTACTAATAAATTTGCCTGTCCAATTACTTCCAAGAAACTGATGTTAAAATAGGACAATTAGTTGACTCGTGAACTGCTCTTTAGTGGTTAGATGTGAGGAGACAATACTTTTGAAACCAGATTGAAACTGAGATCCGACTTACTTCTAGCCACGGGTAATAATTACTGATTTAATGAGTAGTGATTTGACATTTTTGGTTACATGTTTAGAACTGTATAGGAATGTTGACAAGAAGTCCCGTTATTTTGGTATCAGGTGTGAGCATACCAGAGTTATGGTTATTTTGCTGAGGTAACCTAATCTAACTAGGGTTCCATTCAAATGGAAGGTTTGTTGAGATGGGATCATTCCTTTTGTCACTTGATAACATGACACTTTGGGTTAATTTACTGTATATACATTTTGAACACAAGAATATAAGTTATTTGATTTTGACACTGTATTAGTCTTTTATTTAATCTATTGGTAATTTAATTTTCTTTTATGCATTTTCGTGTTTTTTTTTATAAAACATTATGTATGGACATACTGCATCCACGACAGTTCCGGTTCAGTATGTTGACAATGTTCCTACCTAAGTTTCTTTATTTTAATCAGCACGTTTTCTTATTGTTGAATCTTCCCAATGCTAAACTAAATTGTTTATGTTAATCCCTTATAACAATGCATTTTACGCAGGAGATTTTCTGAAACCATTCCTTTGTGACGCAACTTATGTTGTTTTTGACAGCTCAATTTAGCGCGCACCTTGTTTATCAGCTGATTCCGCGATTTACTTTTTGTGAACCGATTTAGACAAAAATATCAACAATAGTATTCAAATAATTACTTACACATCAAAGAAAACATTAACTTATCCGTCTGCAAGCATTTGGCCACAGGTATGTTACTTAATCGTCCTGCGATTGTGTATTTTCATGAAAACAACAACTTTCCTTCACTCGTACATTGGCGCCAGTTCCTGTCTAGCTTTACTGAATTTTGATTGGCTTCACCTTATACTTCTTTGGTGCGCCGCAACCAATCAAAAACAAGTATGCCATTCGGTGCCGTTCAGTGAATTGATTTGCTATATTTAGCAATGGCCGACGGAATGTGTATTGTAATGTAGACATTTTATATTTTTATCGTTTGCTTCACAATGAGAAATCTGTCGTCTATAGTTTGGAAGCAGTAGGTTTATTTTATGTTTTATGTATTTGATACACTATATTTTAAGGTTTATAGTCCCCCATAGCAAAAGAAATTCAGCGATGAACCTTTGCAAATTTAGGTGCCGTTTGTTGGAGCGAAGCACTAATTGGACTGCATTTGCAAAATAAATAAAATTATGATGATATGCATCGCTATCTTGTCAATTTTTGTAAAATTTCTGTTTAGAATTGATAATGTTATCAAATTATATTACAAATACTTTAGTAGGTTTATGCACAATATGTAAACCAAAGGTTTAAATTGACCTAACCAAGTGTTAAAAATCTGTAGTTTATAAAAATTTTAGGGTCACGGTTTCTTGTATGAATGGTCTTCATTGTGACAATTGAAGTGTTGTAAAATCAAATGAGAAGTTTGGCGATATCAAATTATTCAGATAGAATTTAAAAGGATTCCTATATGTTATGAAAGTTTATTGTATTTGATTTTGTTAACATGATCAGCAACTGTAGATTTTTAATTAAAAGCTTACTGTATATCTATTAATACATTACTCTTTAGTATATGTATACAAATATATAAATACAAATTTATTTACATACAGATATATATACTTACATTCCTTATGCTTTAAATGACCACGCCATAAAAACCAAGAAAGATTTGAAAATATATTGTAAATGTTGTTTGTATTTATGTACTGGTCACTAATTTGGGTCATCACTTATCTCAGAGTAATTTGGCTGGTGTTTAAGTTGGTCAGACTTGACCTGTAATATTTATACTCTGAAGCCAAGAAGTTTTGCCTGAAATATTTTAATCTGTGTCTGTCACAGTTAAATAGAAAAAAAACATATTACTAACTTCTCCAAAGAACAGTCATCCGTTTCTAATATTGTTCTTCTTAGTAAAAGAATTAAAATGTAAGTTTGGTTTCCTAAAAATGGCTTTATAAAATTTAGTAGATCTCTTTAATACTATTACCTTTTAACCAAGAAGTTTGCAACAGATATATGGAACATATGAATGTGTAACACTATTTGTCGCTAGTTTAATGATGACATTATGTTTTAAAAGGGTTGTCACATTTTTACATATTTGTTCTATTTAATATGCTTTTGATTAAATATGTGGCACTTTCCTTGTGTCATATATAGCAAAAAAATAGAAGTTACAGTAACTTTTGAATAAAATTATTTACACATGTATATTTTAATGAAGTCATTCTTTATTTTCCCTGTATGGTATTAAGCCTAGCATCAGAAGCTATGAGGAGCACAGTATATATACAATTTAGATACCTTTCTTGATCAAGTCCATACTTTTTTTTATTTAAAACACATTTTATTTATTCTCTTCCTATATAAAAACAATGTTTGATATTTACTAAGAAATAGAAAACTAATGCTGCCAGGTAAATTCTCTGTAATAAGAATACCACTCAACATTAGCACTTAATTAACTTGCAAAATAGCTGTTAAGATATTTGAAGGATGTGGTCACACTTTTATGATAGTACCACAATGCACCTGTTAAGAAGTATTGTATATTGCATAAATATAGGTGACAAAATGTCTAGCAGTATACATGTTTGTATACTGTAACAATAGAAATATTTGGTAATACTAGGGGTTGGATGATAAGCATGCCTGGGAATTCAGATGGACTGTACACCAATATTACAGATATATTTAAACAATTAATAAAGATGTTTTTTTGTTGTTTTTTTTTAATTTAAACTAAATGTATGATATAATTGATGGTTAATTCTTAAAAATTTTTTATTTTTTATTTTGCTACTATTTTTATGTGTAAATTGATATCTACATGTATAAACCAGAACTATTTTAATATACATTTTTAATTTGTTCAAAGTAAAGCCCCAGATAATTAACAGAACATCTGTTTTCACTGGAATAATCTGATTTGACCATATGAATTATGTTGTTCTACAGTACAATAGTGCATTATGATTACTGTAACTTTAGATAATGAGACTGATTTCAAATGTACTTTAATTCAGAAAAATGTCCATTAGAAAGCAGTAAACCTCTCCTTTATTTTGTATTGATCATAATATGATTTTTTTTTATGCCCCCGCCATGTAATGGCCGGGGCATATAGTGTTACCCTGTTCCGTCATTCCGTCCTTCCGTCCTTCCGTCCTTCCGTCATTCTGTCATTCCGTCATCATCAGTTTCCGTTCATTATCTTAAGAACGGTTGGGCACATTCAACTCAAATTTGACATATGGATATGTCATGAAAAATACAGGTCAAGTTCGAATTTGGTCATGGTTCGATGATTTTTTGGCAGAGTTATGCCCCTTTTACTTTGAAAATAATATGAAATTTCAGTTTCCGTTCATTATCTCAAGAACGGTTGGACACATTCAACTCAAACTTGACATATGGATATGTTATGAGAAAATACAGGTCAAGTTCGAATTTGGTTATGGTTCGATGATTTTTGGCAGAGTTATGCCCCTTTTACTTTGAAAATAATATGAAATTTTCAGTTTCTGTTCATTATCTCCCAACGGTACAACACAATCAACTCAAACTTGACATATGGATATGTCATGAGAAAATACAGGTCAAGTTTGAATTTGGTCATGGCTCGATGATTTTTGGCAGAGTTATGCCCCTTTCACTTTGAAAATAATATTAAATTTTCAGTTTCCGTTCATTATCTCCCTCAAGGTACAACACATTCAACTCAAACGTGACATATTGATGCGTCAAAGGAATGCGCAGGTCAAGTTCAAATTTGGTCATGGTTCAATGATTTTGGCAGAGTTATGCCCCTTTCACTTTGAAAGTAATATGAAATTTTCAGTTTCCGTTTATTATCTCCCCAATGGTACAACACATTCAACTCAAATTTGACATATGGATATGTTTTTGGAATGCCCAGGTCAAGTTCATATTTGGTCATGGTTCAATGATTTTTGGCAGAGTTATGCCCCTTTCACTTTGAAAATAATTTGAAATTTACAGTTTCTGTTCATTATCTACCTCACAGTGTTACATAATTATTCAATTTTAATTTGACATATGGATATGTCAAAGGAATGGGCAGGTCAAGTTGGAATTTGGTCATGGTTTGATGGTTTTTTGGCAGAGTTATGTCCCTTTCACTTTGAAAATAATATAGATACGTCTTAGGAATAAGCAGTTTAAGTTTGAATTTGGTTGTGGTTCAATGATTTTAGACAAACTTATCTTTCCTGAATGTTGGAAAAATTTTGAACTTTCAGTTTCAGCACTCATTCTTTTAGCCATTATTTTGGCTACAAATATGCAATATGCTTTTTCTAAAGGTTAAGACTGAATAATTTCAGTGCCTTGAACGTTGTATGGAAATGGTTTGTGTTAACATTGAAAAGTTTTAAGGGCTTTGAACTTAAAATGAAAAAAAAAAATTAATGCACCATCTGAAATTTTGGCTGCATGCGGGGGCATCCGTGGCATGATGACACATTTCTAGTTTCATTATATGATACAATTTATATTTTTTTTCTTCAGAATTCCTGGTTTCTTGGCACTTGAAAAATAATGATATATGAGCAAATTAACCAGAAGATGTAAGTGATTGATAATACTCCATCAAGATGAGGACGATAAAAGATCCAAAGAAGAAACCAGAGCTGCGGCGACGGACAGATCTAGTTGAAGAAGAAGATGATGCTGCTGATGATGATCGGTCCACCAAAAGTACACCACCAAAGAAACGTAAAACCACAAAAGTTTCAAAAGAGGACAGTTCGAATTTAAATGATTCAGGCAGTTTTGTTGATAACCAAAGTGACATTTTGTCTGAGCGCAGCAGTGTAATCGGTGATGATGACGCATCAGATATCTCCTCCCTGAAAAGTACTCCGCCCAAGAAGCGTAATTATAATAGAGTTTTGAATAAAAGTCCAGAAGTTAATGGTGAAATTGTTCATGATTCTGAAGAAACTCCTGACAAAAAGATTAAGTCAAAAAAGAAAGTGAAAAATTCTGAGCTTAATTCTGTAGAAGACACAGGAACAAAAGAAAGTCCGGAGAAAAAGTCTCCAAAAGCAAAGAAAAAATCAGCAAAACAATCAAATAATGCAGAAACAAATGAAACTGTGGAAGGGGAAACAGACCCGGTTAAATCTGAGGTAAAAAAGAAAACTTTGTCAAAGAAGAAGGCAGATAAGCTTAAAACTGAAATTATTGATGATGAAGCTGGAGTTAAGAAAAAGACTGGTAGGAAAAGAAAACTTTCAGGCATTCAAAATGAAGGCAATAATGAAAAAGAAGGAGAATCAAAAGAAATCGTAACTAAAGTCAAAAAAGGGAAAAAGACGAAAAAACAGCTGCTGAAAGAAGAAGCTCAGTCAGAACTGAAAAGGCAGACTGAAGAATTAAGGAAAACTCATGCAGAAAAATCTAATATTACTGGAAAGTCAGATGGACCAGAGGCCAGTGAAGAAAAAGTTGCAAAAAGTAAATCAAAGAAAAAGATTCAGACACCTCATAAAAATAAACAAACTGAAATTGAAGAGAATGATAAAGATTTGAATAATCTTAATAAAATGGACGAAACTCTTGCAAACTCAAATGCAGTTGCTCTAGATTATTCTGATTCTGATGATGCTGCAAATGATTCAGATGAAAGTTCTGATCTTGATACAAGTTTTGACAGCATTAATAGTGATCGTAAGGCTAATGAAGGTCATGAAGGTGATGCTGAAAAGTTAAACAATGATGAAGCTCATGCTGAGAACAAATCTGAGCAAAGTATAAAATGTGATGAATGTGGGTATGTTTCTCGAAGTAAAGGTGGACATACAAGGCATTTAAGAAAATGTCAACCAGAGAAGTTGGGTTTGGAACCGGAATTAAACGCCAAACCAAAATTTCATAAGTGCGAGGAATGTGACTACTCTGCTCCAAAACGGGTGCTTGTTATAAATCATATGAGAACTCATGGAATTTATCAGTGCAAACGCTGTAAATACCGTGCTGAAAATGACGAAATTTTAGAAGAACACTGTGCGCAAGAACACAAAGACCGAAGTGATTGCAAGTTTTGCAAAAATTGCAATCGCTATGTTAAATGTAGTGAAATTCCTCTTGAGAAACACATGGAGGAATGTCAAGGGAGAATTCCTTTTAAATGTCCGGAGTGTTCGAAAGAGTTTCAGTACGAGTCTTCCTTAAAGTGTCATGTAGTTTCTCATTATCCAGACCAACCAAAACTGTTTAGCTGTGACCAGTGTGATTATAAATCAAACTATAAAGCAAATTTGAAAAAACATGTTCGGCATATACATGAGCAAAGGGGTGAACGTAACGTCAAATGTACCGAATGTGACAAACTTTTTTATACGGAAGATAATATGAAACGCCATTTGAAACTGCATTCTGAAGAAAGACCGTATAAATGTGAAAAAGAAGACTGTAACAAAGCATTTAAAACCCCAAATGGTCTCAAATTTCATTTATTATCTCATCAAACAGACCGCCCATTTCCATGTGACATTGAAGGATGCGAGAAAAGCTTTAAGTCTACGCGGGCACTTGCTCTACATTTAAACGAAACCCATCAAAAGGCACCAAAGAATTTCAAATGTGAGGAAGAGGGCTGTGAAATGGCGTTTTACAAGAAATGCCATCTTGATAGGCATACTGATGCACACAAAGGTAAAAATTCTCTATGTTCTGTGCTTTAGATAATTAAAATCACATTAATTTTGTCTTATCTTAAATACTCATATAAATTGGCAATTTCAATGCAGTCAAGTCATGATCCTTCAAAGTAATAGAAATTTTAGTATTGAAGAAAAAGTGTGACTCAGTCACACTTCTGTCGTTTTCTTAATTCTATTTCAAAGGTGGTTATTAGGAAAAAGTTTGCAATGCTATTTCTTTCACTTTTTGATTAAAGTAAATAACATTGTTTTAACAATCACTCGCAGGGCTCAAGCTAGGTTCAAAATTTAGGGAGAAGTCACTTCTCCCTCCAGCTGATTTAGGGAGAAGTGGGGAGATTTTAGGGAGAAGTGAGGAGATTCATTTATCGATGTTTGTTGTATGTTATCGCAATTATGTTGACTCACTGTACATATCTTATTAAATGAATTGGATTTGTGTTACAACAGAATATTCAATTTTAATTTAAAACAGAGACATAGATAGCTATTATTATAACTATTGTTATCTATGTCTCTATTTAAAAGTAGTTTAAAACAAGAAATAAGAATGAGTATCATGTAATGCAACCATTGCATAAATGATAAATGAAGATAAAAAAAGCCATAGTTGATTCCTATCATGGATCATATCATGGGTGGATTAACAGTTATTCCCTTCTGATTTACTATTAAAAAGCTTGCGCCGGACATTATATTCATATTCACTTATGTTGTAAAGAAAATAAAAGTAGATAACGAAAGAAACGATCTTTAATTTCACTTCATTTGTAATAAATACAGTGTAATACGCCGTTAATCTTGTCAAATTTAACTCGTCGACAAAAAAGGTTATCATAACTTTCATTTAAAATTACCGTTACAGTTATATGTCGAGCGATTCCGCTTAATTCTGACAATCATTCGATAGTGAAAATTTAATTGACGTTTGATCCGTCCATCATAAATAATTGTTACAGGTAGTTGTATGTTAGCGATTTAATGATTGGTTAAATAATGTCGCCTCGATTAAAACGTGAATTACGATTGGTTTCTCGCACGTATCGGTAATCTCGCCGTGGGCGGAGTCTAATTGTTCCTCGAGCGTCTGTTAATTAGACTTTTATGACATGTTGGTAAACAAACGGATTAAAGACATTTCGCGTTGATTGAGATGCATGACAGTCCCTTTTTCCAGCGGCGAGGGTAAAACAAAGCAAACACACACCACATGTTATTCACAGTTATTGTTGGTAATTTACAATAATGGATCAATAAAATCGGGCGACTTCATCTTCGCTTTCATGTAGGATGTCGGCGAAGTCAGACGGAATTCGGCGACTATTTCGCCCGAATCGCCCACTAGCTCGAGCCCCGACTCGTTCTGCATGCTATGCTACTCGTCCTGCATTTTATGCATGATTTTCTAGATAAACTTTGCCATTGCAAAAGAACCTCGCCAATGCAATAGACAGATAGAAATTCTCATAATCAGTTTGTTTACATAGATTTAAAGAACCAAAACCAGAAACAAAGCTTGTGTTTCAGGTTATAATGTATAAATCGCGCACTTAGAGCATTGTGGGGCACATTCAGGTCACACCCATGTCTAATTAACAATGCGTTCGGAGCTTAATTAAGTGCACAATTTATATATTATAATCTAAAAGGCAAGCGTTAATTCCGGTTTTCAATCATTAATTTGTAAACAAACAAATTAGAGTATTCTATCGGTCTATTACACCGACAAATGTCCCCTTGATGAAACAAACTGACACCGATTGTCGTTGACGATGGTGTATATTTTTTGCACATTACTCTTTTTTGTAATGAACATGAACAAATTGTATGCTGTAAATTATATTTTCCAAGTTGATTTCTCTTTTTGGGAGTTCATGGCAAAAAAAATGCGAGATTCTAACCCTAATAACTATCATACATAACACATTTTTGCAACAAAAAATGGTGAAAATTTAGCATCTAAATTTAGATAAATACCGTAAAATTCCTAATAAATGCCCCTCCCCTAATAAAAGCCCCCCCAGGCTATTTGATATATGGAAAAATATCTGCTCATCAGTGGTGAACTCTTGAATAAATCCATTTATTCAAACCCTTCAGCATGTTCAGAATCCATTTTATTTCATAGTAAACACATAAATATATATCGCATTAACTTTAAAATCTTAACACATTTTAACACTAAATGTATTTTCAATGATTTTTGAATTTAGGAAAAAACATGTTGTAATAATAGCCCCCCTTTTGGAAAATGTTTAGCCCCCGGGGCGTTTAATAGGAGTTTTACGGTATATAATATGTATGCTCCAGACACAATGCCAGAAAGAGATATAATTCTTGACATAAACTTTTTAAGACTTTGATTTATTGCACTATTATTTATTGAAATCTGTTTCTGTGATTGTTTAAAAAAGTTTTTTAGAAATTTTCATGATCATATTCATGAGTTTTAATGCAAGAATTTTCAAGTCATTTTGGCCTTTCAAAATTTTGTGTGATGGGCTTTTGACCATTTTGTTTCTGAGTGTACCTAACACCCTTCATATTGATCAAAATAAATTTAATGCATTTTTGAAAAAAAGGGACTACTAAGAGATGAAGTTACTCTGCTGAAAAAGTTATGATTGCAGCAACTTATTGAAATCCTACCCAACACAAATCAAACAGTGTGTAAAACTATGCTTAGTTTCAGACAACATTGGATGAAAAGCAACATAATAGCCCAGCGTGAGTCCTGGAACAAGTGCACACATTTTAATTGATTTATAATTTGATCATTGGGCTGTTATACCATCCCTTGATTAAGATCTGACATACTTTATTAAATGTATTGTATTTTATAAAGGCTTAAAATACTTTTTCAAAAATGAAGAAAATACATGTGAAACATATCTCAGTACTGTCATTATGAAAACAGTTTGTAATTGTAAGAGTGAAGTTTATTTAAGATAGCCTTTCAACTTTCTGGAAACTGCAGATATAATTCATTTGTACATGTAATTTTGGTTTCTAAAGGTGCTTAGCTATTATGATGTACATGTATTAGTTTCAAAGTAACCAAAATGCAGTTTATTTTCAGTTTTTAGTGCCCCATTACCCTTAAATTTCTGGAACCGAAATTCATAATTTGCTTTGTCACCATTATTGGACACTCACTTGCTGAGAAACTGGGAATTGGTGGTTTGAAATCCAGAAAAGCTGGTTACATGTATGTGGATTGATCACCAAGATTATGACCTAAAAGTGTTTAAATCAAACTTGAAAAGCAAACTAAGTAACTTTATTTGAGGAGGAAGATCATACGTTGCTGTAAATGTGCCTCTCCTGGAAAATGTTTTATGCATCGTAGACGAAACCACTATTAAATGCATATTTTTTTCTTGAATGTATTTATTGAATTTTGTCTTTTCTGCACTGTAATCAAACTTTAAAATACAGTGTAGTTAAAATATAGCAAGTCCATTAGTTAAGATATTGCAAGTCCTTAACCTTTACCACCATCCATCGAAGGAATCTCCACATACATGTACCATTTAATTAAAAGTTTCAAAATATTGATTAATAGAAATCATTTAAGTTTCCATTTTTTTTAGCTCAGTGAGCTTTTGTGATCGCTTTTCGTCCGGCGTCCGTCCGTCCGGCGTCCGTCCGTAAACTTTTACTTTAAATGACATCTCCTCATAAACCACTAAGCCAATTTCAACCAAACGTCACAGGAATGTTCCTTTGGTGGTCACCTTTAAAAATTGTTCAAAGAATTTAATTCCATGCAGAACTCTGGTTGCCATGGCAACCGAAAGAAAAAACTTTAAATATCTTCTTTTAAAAAATCAGAAGAGCTAGAGCTTAGATATTTAGCATGAAACATCTTCTAATGAGTGTCTACCAAGTTTGTTCAAATAAAAGCCCTGGGGTCAAAATTGGCCCCGCCCCGGGGGTCATTGATTTTCCCTATATGCATATAGTAAAAACTTAAAAAAATCTTCTTTTAAAGAACCCAAAGAGCTAGAGCTAAGATATTTAGCATGAAATATGTTCTAATGGGTGTCTACCAAGTTTGTTCAAATAAAAACCCTAGGGTCAAAATTGGCCCCACCCCGGGGGGTCATTAATTTTCCCTATATGCATATAGTAAAAACTTAAAAAATCTTCTTTTAAAGAACTCAAAAAGCTATGGCTAAGATATTTAGAATCAAACATGTTCTAATAGGTGTCTACCAAGTTTGTTCAAATAAAAGCCCTGGGGTCAAAATTGGCACCGCCCCGGGGGTCATTGATTTTCCTTATATGTGTATAGCAAAAACTTAAAAAATCTTCTTTGAAAAAACCCAAATAGCTAGAGTTAAGATATTAAGCATGAAACATCTTTTAGTGAGTGTCTACAAAGTTTGTTCAAATAAAAGACCTGGGGTCAAAATTGGCCCCGCCCCGGGGGTCATTGATTTTCTTTATATGTGTATAGCAAAAACTTAAAATCTTCTTTGAAAAAACCCAAATAGCTAGAGTTTAGAGATTAAGCATGAAACATCTTCTAGTAAGTGTCTACAAAGTTTGTTCAAATAAAAGCCCTGGCCCGGCCCCAGGGGTGGCATTGTTTTTAACTATATGTGTATAGTAAAAACTTTAAAAAAATACTCTTTTAAAAAGCCCAATGAGCTTAGATGTTTAGCATGAAACATCTTCTTATGGGTGTCTACCAAGTTTGTGCAAATAAAAGTCCTTGGGTTAAATTGGCCCTGCAACGTTGGGGGGCCTATATACAGGTGAGCGACCTCAGGGCCATCATGGCCCTCTTGTTTGAAAATGTTAATTACACTGTATAATGGTAACTTACATAGCTGCATTACTGCCAGACATACATGTATGGATACACTCGATGACGAAAGGAAGTAGACAAAATTTCAAATGCTTGAAGGTGCACTCAGCAAGAAACATTTCTAGAAAACAAAAAAACAGGTTAAGGGCACAGATATACAAACCAGTAAAGCTGATAGAAATGATATATGCCCTAGGGTGCTGTAAAATTGTAAAATGAAAATTTAAGTGATTAGTTAAAAGCCTGCAATTCCATATTTATTTAGAGGTAAAAACTTAAAGGTTGCTGCTCACCATTATATGACCCTAAAAAATGTACATATTTAAATGACTTACACATAGATCTAATATGTAGGAAGCTTTGAAATTGTCAAAATATCTTTAGAAATTTCACTACTAGGATGCATGCATCTATTAGAAACATGTTCAAGATAAATCTTAAATGATATTCCATAAAGTTATTTCATTATAATGTCTTTTTTAACTAACTTTTTTTGTCAGAACTATTTCACAGTAAATACCACTTGAATTCACCTTGACTTTATCTATTGCATTGCTCATCTTTATGAAGAAGAGATAGTAGATAAGTAGATTTTTCTGGTTCAATGATTTTTGCATAAAGATCTGCCTTTTTAATGCTTTTTCAAAGTTCTGTTATTTTGTCCAAATTACTTATAAACTACATATATACAAGCATCACTTCCAAGAGAAAATGTGCATATCATTGAAATATTCTGGAACATTGATTTTATGCAATGTACAATTGTAGTTATGTCTTTTGATGCCTTTCATTAATATTTTGTCATCCTATGTATGGAGCATGACTCAAAAGCTTCAATGGATTTTTAGTGAAATTTAAGTGTTCACATGGAAAGTATACATTGACATGATCCAGTGATGTTTATAAGAACCACAGTGTGTTTCTTATATATGCAAGAATGTTACATTTGTAACTCTGTCTAGTGTGCAAGAACCATAACTCTGTCTAGTATGCAAGAACTATATCTCTGTCTAGTATGCAAGAACTATAACACTGTCTAGTATGCAAGAACTATAACTCTGTCTAGTATGCAAGAACTATAACTCTGTCTAGTATGCAAGAACTATAACTCTGTCTAGTATGCAAGAACCATAACTCTGTCTAGTATGCAAGAACTATAACTGTCTGGTATGCAAGAACTATATCTCTGTCTAGTGTACAAGAACTATAACTCTGTCTAGTATGCAAGAACTATTAACTCTGTCTAGTATGCAAGAACTATAGCTGGGTCTAGTATGCAAGAACCATAACTCTGTCTAGTATGCAAGAACTATTAACTCTGTCTAGTATGCAAGAACTATAGCTGGGTCTAGTATGCAAGAACCATAACACTGTCTAGTGTACAAGAACCATGCTCTGTTTAGTACTCTTTCTAGTTTGCAAGGACAATACATTATATTTCTGTCTTTTAAGTGTGTAAGAACCATAACTCTTCCAAGTTAACTTTCCAAATAGCTTTTAAACTTTATTACAGTTTTTCCTCTACACCTTTCTTACACTTGTGTACTATCAAGTTGGGAAGCATCCATTTGTTTCCAACGATATCCTTGTTGAACATATGAAATTATATTTTTTAGTCTAATCAATATGTGAATCTAAATCTTAAAGCAGCTGTTGTCAACAACATGTTGTAATACCAAGGATAAAAAAAAGATGTACCATCATTAATTCATTATAGTGCTTCAGGGAACTATTTTCTAAGATTTTTATCTTCGGACTATTTGAATTTTACGATTTAGATCTGCATGGGGGCATGCACTTTACTTTTAAGGTTGATGCTACATTTGTACAATACATTTTACACTAACACAAACAGTAGTTACAATTTTTCATAAAAAAGAATGATATTTATGTATACATGTACATGTGTATAGATAAATGAAATGCATAACTTCCGAATATGAATGGTCTCACAATATTATATAATTTTACTTTGATTTAAAGAATGGGAAGAAGAAAAATATGGGTTAAAAACTGATAAAAGATGCATGTATGGTCTCAAGATAGCTCGGATGTAAGCTGTATTTTATGAACAAAGTTTTATATAATACGGTCAAGCATTTTGATCTTGCATACAATTTCTTTATTATACATTTGTATTAACATAAAGTTCTATTATTTTTTATTTTCAGACAACAGAACCCATTTTTGCACGTTTATTACATGTACAAAGGCATTCAGGACAGCTGATTCACTGAAAGTCCATTTGCTCGTGCACACCGACGAGAAACCCTTGAAATGCGAACATTGTGAGTACACGTGCAGACAGAAAAACTCAATCAGGTTTCACATGAAGAAAAAACATCCTGAACTTTTACCTGATGATCTCGTATCTCCAAAAACATCTTCATTGAACAGCCATTCTGTATCGAAAAGTGAAGTGACAACTGACAGTATTAGTAAAGCTGACGTAGATGTGAAGAATTTAGCAACAGCAAGTTCAGATTCTTTAAATAATACTTCTGAACAATCTACAACGGTGGAAGGTCACAAAGACACTAATCATGATAATTCTTTTACAAAAGACTCTACAGAGAGGCCTACACATGTGGTAAATAACAGTTGTGAAAACGAAGAGATGAGAGAAAAACGATCATTGGAAAAATCACATAAAAACTCTGAATTAACTTCTGAAAATAGTGTTAAATTAACAGACACTAAACACATGCCATCAGAGACTGACATCAGTCCAGCCTCCATAGTTTCGACCAATCAAAACCATTGTAACAGTCAGTCTGCAACAACCTCAACTAATGATCTGCAAGAATTTAAGGAACATGTAAAAAGGGTAAAGAAAACAGATATGTACGAGTTCCAGAGTGAGGATGAATCGAGTGATGAAATGAAGCCAGGTACAGTATCTTAATTGCTTTAAATTTTAAACTTTATTATGGGAAAGGCACATGCTGTATCAACCTTGTTCAGAAAAATGCTTTACCTGCTGAATTTCTAAAATAGTAAATCATTGTTTCTAATACAGTTGTCTGGCTTCCCTTTTTGAAATCATCAATTTTGGATATAACGGTGAAAAATTGAAGCCTTTTCTACCAATACTGTAGAACCTTGTAAGAAATCTCTGAAGTGCAGGCTGGGAAAGGTTAATTAATCACTTTTGGCTCTATAGGTGAAGAAGATGACATCAATTGATAGTATTGAAATTAAGAATTCATATAAGTATTGATAACACAAAGTTTGCTTCACAAGTCTTATAAATATTAGTATTCTGGAATATTTTTATCAGACTTGCCGAGTGGTTTAGGTTGTTGACTTGAAACTTCTTGCCGTCAGGAACATGATTCATAATGTAAGAAAACATCGGTTGTTTTACACAGATTCCCTTAAAGGGAGCTTATAAATGTGAACCATTTCAAAAGTTATATTTGAATGAATTGATAATTTGATGTTGAAAATTTAATATCAGAAGTGTAGAAGATTCTAGGTATTGATGATGTAACTTGTGCAGGTCCTTTTTTTAGTAACTTTACCTTTATTTAATCTCAGTTTTGTATGTACCATTTTGTTATGATACAGCTCATGTACTGGTAGTTGTTTTCGTTTTGTGTTCTTTTCTAAAATCTTGTGACTCATTTCGTTTTTAGCTGGACTTTTTGAAGACTAGGGAGAGGTAGTCACTTTAACTTTGGTTAATTATTTGCATGGGAGTTGGTATCTCAAAAAACTATTGAAGGGAATGCTTCACACATGATTTCAGAGCATAATAGGCTGCCATCGAAGGTCCATAACTCTAACATGGATTTTGACGGATTTATAGCATTTTTTGAAGATAGAAATTTCTACATTATCCATGCCAAGCACTGAATATAGTCAAGCAGGCTGTCCTACTGACAGCAGCTCTTGTTTCATGTCAACTTGAAAGTTATCTCTTTGTTTTTGCTATGATTTTATTGTGATGTAGGCTGCATCATTTTATTGTAATACAGTAGGTTACTGTATTGATATGTGAAAAAGCTGTTAGGATGTTAAGCTAGGAGATGTAACTTGAGATTGTCGGCTGAAAACAATAACAGCAGATCATGGCATTTGTCTCGTGTATTATTGAAGTCTACATATGTCACATCTCTATGTTGTTGCGTTTAATTTTCAAGAAAGAAATACCAATAGCTTTGATGTGTTTCATTAGGCAATATCTGTAGAATGAAAATCCATATTACACATTTACCACATGCATTGACATAATGAATAGACTTCAGGCTCTGCAATTGCTATGTAAATTAGGACAGGTTTGTCGCACAATGTCACGGTTGATATGCGGCTTGTAATGTCACATATCGTTCCTTTGTAAATATAGAAATTTTTGAAAAGCGTAATCAAAATCATTACAAAATATTATTGATCAGTCAAAACACATTGCAAAGGAATAATCAATTAATAACTGGCAAGTAGTCGGTTATAAATTATTCCTGTAATATAGTCGACGGCAATGGATGGAAAATTCAGTCTTTTTGTTAGCTGAGTTATTTAAATAATCAATTTACCCATAGTTACAGGCCGTTATCTTTATTGATAAGGTCTCAATATACAGAGTTCACGTTTGTTTTAAAAGCACAAGTTTAAATCGCGGGATAGCAACAGGAGTGTATTGAGCATTTAAATTTAATTATGATTACAGATATTCCCAGTATTCATGTCCAATCTTGATGTATGTATTATAAATGAATGTTGCTGATTTCAAATTTTATCACAGGTTTGATTAAAAAACAAGGTGATATTGTTGCCTTTTTAACACCAGCAACTTAAACCTTTTTTAAAAAAAAATTTGTAGCAAACTTAATATGTTTGAAATAACTTGTTACAGTATTTATGAAAAAGTAACAGCTAGTTTAAAGACAGATTGATTGACATGAAAAGTTTCCGGCATATAAAAAAAATAATGTTAATTTAAAAAAAAAAATTGAGATCTTTTTTTTAAAATAACAACAACCAAAACTTCATAATTATCAGGCACATATTTTTGGTGTGGTTAAATTTTTGGCCTTTACAGACAACACACCTTTAACACCACCAATTTTACAGTTTTGAAACAAGAAAACTACTACTATAGTCTGATTTTATTGACCTGTCAATTATGAATACATTACAGGACTCATTTAAATATTTGATCCCACTTCGGTTTGGTCCGTGTAGTTTACGAGAATTAATGTGGAGTATATAAGTCATGGATTGAAAGTCACACCAGTTTAATGTGAAGGTTTTCGTTAATTCACGATAGCACAGACGGTAAAGAGAATGCCTGATAATTGAGAGGTCTGTGGTTCGATCCTTACTGTTGCCACTAATACTCTTTCTTTATTTTTGCAGTATATTTTAAAGGAACATAATTTTATTTGTAGTGTGTTTTACGGCATTGAAAATACATTTATTGATTTTAATCCGTTTTAATTTTTTAACATGAATTCTTAAAGGTACTCCACTGAGGTACGGCCGAATGTCACAAAAAAAAGTAAAATTTCACGAACCGATAATTTTTTGTTACCTGCGTGTTAGGGACATTCAAACAAAATCAGTGATACATTGATATGTGTTCTTTGGATTGGCAAATCGTTTGAAAGACATATTTTCTCCAATTTTGTGGGAAAAGCGTTTAAACACCTTTCAGTTTGCAAATCTGAATAAAAACAACGGTCACGTGATGATTCTCGGGATGACTAAAAAGCGAAACAGAATTTTTTTGTGTATCGGCAGCAACGAAAGTGCGAAAGTGGAATATACCAACAATCCATAAAATTTAAAAGCAAATTATGGGTTTGTTTGTTAAATTTCTTGTTGTTCACATATGTTCTTGTGAGAAAAATCTTTCAAAATGAATTTCAATATATTTAAT